>NW_027531917.1:6536293-6536542 GCF_008692635.1 Crocuta crocuta | reverse complement strand
ACATTTAAAATTAAGTGCAGTAAATATTTATTACTTTTGCACATATATTTGTAAACTAAATATTAAATATTTATTACTTGTTTAATATATATCACTTAATATCTCCAGAGCAGAATTTGTAGTCTTTCCCCCCAAATTTCTTTAACTGTAGTGTTGGATGTCTTATCAGTTAGGAGCACCACTATTCTAGTTGCTGGAATTAAATGATCTGAAGTTATGATCTAATTTTTCTTCTCACATGCTACCTTT
>NW_027531917.1:6518308-6536208 GCF_008692635.1 Crocuta crocuta | reverse complement strand
GTGCAAATCTCATTGGCTTGACTTCAGTATATATCCATCTTCCAACCACTTTCATGACTTCCACTGCAAATGCCCTAGCTAAAACGATACCTGGATTTTACAGAATTCTAAGTGGTCTATTCAAATGGCTGTATTAACTGGCTTATTATCATCAATATGGCAGCCTGACTGAGAAATCCTTTAAAAATGAAATTCAGATTATGTCATTACACTAATGTTCTCTTACTACCCTCCCTTCAATGATTCTGCCCTCAGCTCTCTGTCTTCCTCACANCCATATTCCTCAAGTCATGGCTCAGATTTTAATTATCCAGTGAAGCCTTTCTCTGACCACCATATTCTTAAAATATGACATGCCCTTTCCCAGAATGGTATTCTCAATTTCTCTCCTTTTTTACTTCATCTCACATATCATTATTCTATGCAAAAATTCAGTTATTTATTCAGTTTTGAATATGTCTACCATACTGGGAAGTAAGCTTTATGAAGGGAAGGGTTTTGTGTGTTAGTACCCCAGTAATAGTGGCTCTATTATTTATTCCATAATAGGTGTTAATAAAATAGTTAATGGATAAATCTATGAATGAATAAAAGTGAATGCATAAGGAAGAAAGGAATAGTAGGTATTGTGTAACAGCTACCATTCAATGCCATCATTGGAAAACGTATTTGAGATGCCTGTCAGACATGAAGACACTAATATTCTAAATACAGACTACTCTCACGGGGAAAATTGGTGTTGAAAGATGTTAATGTATAGGTGCTGTTCAAAGTAATTGGTTAATAACAAATGCATGTAGAGTAAGAAATTTTACTTTAAAAAATCTAAATACATACAGCACCCCACAACTCCTGAAAATTCTATTTAAAATCACCCATGTGTACAAAGACAAATACATATAATTATCTGCATCCAGGAAAGGAGTTTGAATCAGCTTACATGTAAATTCTCACAAATTTCTGAGTCTGCTCTCCAATGAAGACCTATCATCCTCTACCACCTGGTACCAAGGCAGTTCTAATCTCTTAGAGACATGTTTTAAATTCTTATTGACAATATTTAAAGAATATTTTCTTGGATCTTTTCCAAATCTACAATTTTATAGATGTGAATTAATAACAGAAAAATCCAAAGTAGGTGTTTTATCTTTCAATCTCATTCATTTGAAAATAAATATAAAATCAAAGAAACCATTTTTTAAACTTTTTAATTTATGCTTTATTTATTTCTGAGAGAGACAGTGTGAGCAAGGGAGGGTCAGAGAGAAAGGGAGACACAGAATCAGAAGCAGGGTAGGCTCTGAGCTGTCAGCACAGAGCCCGACGAGGTGCCAGAACCCATGAACCGTGAGATCATGACCTGAGCCGAAGCCGGACGCTTAACCGACTGAGCCACCCAGCCACCCCTAAAAGAAACCATTTTTAATTCAGACTTCTGAAGGAGTAGTCTTACTGTAAGAAAGTCCTTAGAGTTAGAAGTTTCATAGCCTATATGATTACCGCCCACTTTCTAAAGTGTTTATTAATAGAAGTACTTTCAGTAAGCAGTAGATATAGCATTTTCTCTGGCCAATAGACACTTTTAATTAAAAAAAAATAAAATACAGAACCATCTTCAGGATTTTTGGCACACGCTGGACTTTCCTTACTGATTTTACTTTGTTTTATTTCTCTTTCATTCCCTCCAAAAATATAGTCTGATAAACAATAGCTGGATATTGCTCTGTCTCACATACTTGATTTGGGTAAAACTGTTAGTCCACTTGCAAAGGCACAGCCAATGCTCCAAGCGCTGATTTGGCTAATTAAAAGGGTAAATCTCCCTCATTTATGGTCCTTAATCATCCACTCCTCTTGGCATTTTAAGCTGCTGGATTTGTTTAATTGAGTTCTTTACTATTTCACCTGCGGTTGTGTTAAAGTTACTTCCCCTCAAGATATGGTACTACCGTACCCAGTGGTGCTACAGTAATTTTTCTAATACCATTAATAACAGATTCTCAAATATAACTAAAAGGACTCAAATTCAGGATCTTTGTTGAACTCCTCTACCTTTTCAGATCTATTTATCAGTCAAAAACTGCCCAGAGTTATCATTTTCAAGCTGGGAATATTATTAGTTTTATTTTTTAAAATACTATAGATAATTTTGAAAACTTGAACATTTTTCTGGCTTCTTATATGTATGGAAAGATCCCAAGTAGTATAAATAATTTAGAATATATACTGTTGAGAGGGATGGAAAACTTGTAAGTCATTTAGTCTATAATATAATTGAATGCAGGCATCATTTCCATAACATTGCAGACACCAAGCAATCAGCTTTTTTTTTTTCCTGTCATGAGAAACAGATGGTAGCAATAGGTTTTAAGCAATGAAACATCATTGCAAAATGAAGCACCTTTATCAGGCTAAGAACGTAAATGTGTTCATAATACTGACTGGACGACAAAAACGTAGGAGCCTTGTGGATCCAAACTATTTCCTTCATATTTGAGTTTCCAGGAAGTCATTTAAGTTATCTGAAACTGAATCATATGTTTCTGCTATATATTTGCTCTTGCTGCTGACACTTGATATTTCATGATTTTCCCTCAAACTTAGCTTTGTATCTTTGTGTGTATTCAGTTTATTTTTCCCTGTGTAACTGCAGAATTACACTTAACCCCCCAAATACCAAAATTCCACCATTATTATCAGTCTTCCATTTGTTTATCCTTTGATGTATATCTTTCAATAAATTTTATGTATAATGTTTATTATCACCAAATTTGTATTGTTAAATTGATAGTTTTTATGACTAGTTGGAATGGAGTTTATTTTCCACTTCTGTTTCAAGTTGGTGATAGGCAGTCTAGGAATAAAATATCGATTTGTCTGTCTTTGTCTTGCATCCAGCCGCTTTATCAAATGACTTTATTCATTCTGGTAAATTTTTTAATGTCTCTTGAAATTTCTATATAATTTTTTTATCTCATTAGCATGTAGAGATAATTTTATTTGTTACTGTGTAATTTTACTAGCTATATTCTCTAAAATTCATTTTAATATTGAAAACATGGCAAGAGTAGATGTCAAAGCTTATTCCCCATAATCTTGAAAATGATTTCAGAATTTCACCGTTTTTGTTGCTTGCTGTTGATATTACAAATAGTCTTAATCATTTGATAATACCTCTGTTTTACTTTAATTTAGCATTTTTATTAGAATCATGGTTCAAATGATCCAGTTTACATTTTGGCACTTATTACTAAAAATCATAGTTTTTATTTAATGTGTTAATATAATGAATTTCACTTCTACATTACCTAATATTGAAATTTGTTTCTGTTTCTTCATTGTTGTTATAAAACTCTGCTTGGTCATAGGGTAATGTTCTTTGAATACATGATACTGAATATTCCGCATATCTAATTGTGACTGAAAGGCTTCCGTATTAGTTTTTCTCAGTGGGGGAGTTATTAAAGAAACTAATTTTTCAAAGAATTGAGAAAAAGTCTGCAATGTTTTAAATTTAACCTAAAGGTTGGCAATAATTTCCTAAAATCCTTTTACTAACACCGACAGTAATGTTTGAGTAAATAGTCCAATCCAACTCTATGTTTCTACATTTGAAACTGTATATTCACAGGGGTCCTTTCTATAGGCACAGGCATTTAAATCTGAATACATACATCAAACTTTGTTTTCTAGTAAGTTTTTAGCTGTCCACTTATATATTGAAACATCATTTTTTTCAACTTTTTAAAATTTCTTAAAAAATTTTTAATGTTTATTTTTGAGAGAGAGAGAGAAAGAGAGCATTGTGCACACAGGAGGGACAGAGAGAGGAAGTCACAGAACTGAAGCAGGCTCCAGGCTCCAAGCTGTCAGCACAGAGCCCGACGTGGGGCTCAAACTCACAAACCATGAGGTCATGACCTGAGCTGAAGTCAGACGCTTAACTGACTGAGCCACCCAGGTGCCCCTCAATTTGTTTTTTATGTTTATTTTTATTTTTGAGAGAGAGAGAGACAGAGTGCAAGTGGGAAAGGGGTAGAGAGAGGGGAAACACAGAATCCAACACAGGCTCCAAGCTCTGAGGTGTCAGCACAGAGCCTGATGTGGGGCTTGAACCCACAGACATGAGATCATTACCTAAGCCAAAGTTGAATGCTTAACTGACTAAGCTACCCAGGCACCCTCAACGGGTTATTATTAATTAATTACCTTTATTCCTAATATTACATAAAAAATATATTGATTTTTTGTGTATACAGTTATAGTTTATCAATTAATGACTTTTATTCTAAAATAGTAAAAGAAGCCTTACAAAATTAGTGTTAAGAGCTGAAGTAAGTTTTTGGGAACAGAGGACTGAATACACACACATACACACACATATACACATAATCATATATATATATATGGTAGTCACATATATGACCTTTTAAAAGAGTTTTAGAATTAATATCTTTTTTTTTTAATGTTTTTTTATTTATTTCTGAGAGAGTGAGAGCGAGAGCAAGACAGCGTGAGCAAGGGAGGGTCAGAGAGAGAAGGAGACACAGAATCCAAAGCAGGCTCCGGGCTCTGAGCTAGCTGTCAGCACAGAGCCCGACGCGGGGCTTGAACCTCCGAACCATGAGATCATGACCTGAGCCGAAGTCGGACGCTTAACCAACTGAGCCACCCAGACAGCCCTAGAATTAATATCTTTCTAATATATAAAAATAATTGGGGGATGTTTTCATTTTTATATAGTCTGAAATCATTTAAGTAACTTTGAGAAAAATCTTCTTCCTAAATTAGCCGTTTCTCAGTTTTAAAGCAATGTGGTCCTGGTGTCTTTGTTTCAGTTAGTCTGTCCAGTCTCTTTTGCAATATTTGGATGTTGTAGTTTCTTTTCTTTGGGGATTAATTTTAGTGATTTATATTTTACTTATAAATATTTATTTTCTCTATGTTTTAAAAGATGTGCCATGATAATTACATGCATTATTTTCTTACAATCTTTTTTATAATGTTGCTTATATCAATTGTTATATTTAATTTCTCTTTAGGAATTGAACTTATTGTTATCTTTTATCTCTTTCATTGATTTTTATAAGTAAACATTTTCTGATTTTTTTCATTTTGTTACATTTTTTTTAAAGTAATATGCAACAGGAGCAAATTTCTATAATCATTAAGCAATGGTTTTATTACTAGAAATTCTCATGATAGGCTGCTTAAATTTATTTACACTCATTTGTTCGGCAGTTAATAATCTTTCTATTATCTTCTTTCCATGGAACTTTTTATTTTACAACATTTCTAGTCTCAAGGGAAACACTTTGAGATAATAAAAGCTAATAAATTCAAAAGGAACTGACCAAAGGGTCTTCTGTTTTGTTGCTTTAAGCTTATTTGATACTGCTTCTCAAAGGCATGGGATACAGGTGTGTGTGTGTGTGTGTGTGTGTGTGTGTGTGTATCTCTTAACTCAGACACTAATTCTTGTGACTTGTAGTGCAAATTGACACTGAAATTCAATAACCATCAGTCAAGTAATGATTTAAGCAGCAGGATATAAAATGCTTAATTTGGGATTTATTTCATTAACCCACAATTTCAGAATCTGTTATCAAATATTATATTCTGAAATTCTGATGAAGAAAGATGTTATTTTTAATAATCTTATATTTAGATTTAGTATATGTGCTGCTGAAGTGAGCACTCTTACATTTAGATTTAAATCTCTTTTGGATAACATGGTTTCATTAAAAATGACAATGATTTTAACCTCATTTTTTTTTTTTTTTACTTTCATAAATATAACCAATACCTTACTTTTGGGACCTTGTAACCAGATTTAATACAATGGCAAAAATAAAGGTAAATCCATCAGATTTGTTTAAAAAGTGCTTCAACACAGTGGAAACTAATAGAATTATCCATGGTGGGTTTTCTGGGTGACGTTTTAAATACTGACAAATAGGATGAAGTAAAAGAAGGACTTAATTTACAGCAGTTGGATAAATTGATTGGGGACTGGCGATCATTTTTTTAGAGAAATACCTGGAAAATATTTTAGGTTTTATGGGTTTTAAAGTCTCTTATAATTTCCCAACTCTACCACTGTAGGATGAGACAAGTAAAGAGAATACTTAAAGAAATGTGTGGACTGTGTGCTAGTAAAATTTTACACAAGGAAACACAATGCACCAAATTAGATGATCTGAACAGCCTTCTCACTGAAAGAATTAAACTGCTGGATTAAAAAGAATGTTGAGCAATGACAACAGGATGGAATTCTTGTACACCAGTTCCCCAAATTAAGAGAAATCAGAAATCCTGGGGATAAATAAATGTTAACACAGGGTTTGTTTCTTAAAATTTCTGGGAAAATGCTGTTGTTCTAAATCTCCTTGAACCACTCATCCATTTGTTTGTTCTCTTTCACTTCCTATCTTCTATAGGAAGTTTTCTATCATCATCACTATATACTTACCTATCTTCATATTCTCTTCTTAAAATATTTCAAGTAAGTTTTTTTCTTCCCATTATGATGAATTTCCCCCTTGTGAAAGGCACAAAAGCTAGCTCAGAGCCTGGAGCTACTTCAGATTTTGTATCCCCCCTCTCTCTCTGACCCTCCCCTGCTCACGCTGTCTCTCTCTCATAAATAAATAAATAAATAAATAAAACATTTTAAAAATTAAGTTTATTTATTTATTTTGAGAGAGAGAGAGAGAGAGAATCTTGAGTAGACTCCACACTGGGCATGGAGTCCAACACTGGGCTGACGAAAGATCATGACCACGAGATCATGACCTGAGCCAAAATCAAAAGTGGAATACTTAACTGACTGAGCCACCCAGGTTCTCCTCTAATGCTTTCTAAAATGCAAAACAAAGCATGGAATTGCTTGGAATTGCAATCTCTATGCAATAAGGACAAAATTCAACATTTCTAAATAAGCAATAAATTCCCTTTTTTTTTAACCAAATAAAGTTTTTGATTACTTACTTTAAGTTGAAAACTAAGTTGGTCCAAATTTTTGTATACTATGCACTTAAAATATGGATGTCTGTTTCTCACCAGTGTGGAAAGATTTAGTTTAGTGGATAGCTCATTTTGAAAAGAGTAAATTCCAAGAAGTAGTAATCATTTGATGATTCTGTACCAAGATTTTTCAAATTATCTGAATTTTCTTAGATATTATTAAAAATTTAAGATGTCACTTTGTAAATACTAGATTTAAACAATATCAAAATTATAGTCCAGAGAGATTATCAAAGTTTTGTTGGACAAAATGGAAGAAAGAATGGATAGAAAACCAAATTATTTCATAGTGCTAAAGAGTTTCTCTAGCTCTGTTAATATATTCTTAATATTTGGAAGAAAGAATCAGCTTATATTAGAAAATAAAACAAAAAAATTTGCTAAATATTTAAATAAGAATGCTTCCCAAAGACAACAAATTTTGATATAATAGCTTAGATGAAAAACATGTAATTTTTATAAATCAAAGGAATGACTATCAGAAGCATATCTTTTAATGCATACTGAGGAAGGATAACACATAACCTTCTTTAAATGAACCTTCACTACTTTTAAATCACTTTATTTCCAAGGATTTAACACACATATGTTAAGTGTTTGCTATGATCAAGAAAGAGAACCAAGTTCAAAGAAAATAGTAATTTCATATGGGAGATAAATGAGCAGAGAAGATAAATGGCATATGTTGATATAAATTCAAACTAAGACAAGTTATAATAGTAGTACAAGAAAATCATAAATAGTCTTTATACACATTCACTTAATTCTTTATTTCTATTTGGCCACATTTATTTGTCATCCAAATCTAGTGTAGTACACGTATAAGAAATGGCCCTTGTGGTTGAATCACAGCATAGACCTTTGGGATTTGGGAGCAAAGTTAGGCCATTTTCTGGACACAATACCCCCCATTTGAGACACAGCTTTTGTCCTCTGGACCTTAGTAGAAGGTGAAATATTAGTCCTGAGCCCCAAAGTACCATGTGATCTGAACTGCTCATTATGAATTGGGTGCCATCATGCCCAACTAGTATAAGCATTCATAGTACTACTTCATCAAATTCAAGAGTTATAACACAAAACTGGATGGCATCAGGCCCTGAAGGCACAAGTAAGTTACTGTTGGAGTGGCCCAAATGCCCACAGTCCTCATTCTTCATTACCTTCTGTCTCCCAGTCTACACGTATAGTCTCAAGTAGAGTTCCCTACAGTCAATTGACTGAGGAAGAGAAAATTTGTCACTGGTTTCCAAGTATTTCTGTGTGATATGCAGGTACCACCCTAAAGGGAAGAGCTCTACCATTATAAACTACTTCCTGTGACATCCCTAAAGGACAGTGAGGAAGGGAAGTCCTTCCAGTGGGAGAACTCCAAGCAGTGCACATGATTTTTCATTTTACTAGCAAGATGAAAATAGTCAGATGAGCAATTGCATACTGGTTCATGGATTTGGGTCAAATAGTTTAGTTGGACGATGAGCGACTTATAAGGAAAATAGAGATGACAAAATGGTCTGAGCAAGAAATATATGGAAACACATCTCACATTGGACAAAAAAATGAAAAGATATTTGTATTCCATGTCAATCCTCACCACAGCATGACCTTAGTGGAGAAGAATTTTAATAATCAATTTTATAGAGTGACCCATTTTGGGGACACCAGTCAGCCTCTTTCTTCAGACACTTGTATTATTATTACCCAATGTATTACTCAAAAACAAATGGCCATGATGGGAAGCTATGCATGGGCTCAGTCACATAGACTTTCACTCACCAAGGCTGACCTGACTTGACAGCCACTGCTGAAAGACCAATCAGCCAGCGGTAGAAACCAACACTGAGTCCCCATTATGGCACCATTCCTTAGGCAGTCATCAAGCTGCCAGATTTGCAGGTTAATATCACTGTGTGGTTTCATCACGAAAGAGTTATTTTTACTGGGATAGCCTTTAGTCTGGATATAGGTTTGCCTTCCCTAAATCAGTGCCTTTGTCAAGACTACCATTCGTTTACATGCAGAATGCCTTACCCACTATCATAGTGCCACTGCTTCTGATAAAAAAAAAAAAATTTCACCTTACAACAAAAAAAGTATGGCAACAGGCCTATGCTGATGGGATTCTCTGGTCTTACCATGTTTCCCATCATCCTGAAACAAGTGGTTTGATGGAATAGTGGAATGGCATTTTGAAATTTCAGGGCTAGCATTCCCAGCAGTGTGTGAAGTAAACAATTTAAGTGCTAATATGTAGGGGTTATTTTTAGCCCATTTACATAACAAATCCTGCCTAAGTTACTAGTGTGTTGGATTGCTCTACAGAGTTTAGACCTAGTAGTCTCAATAATCACATCACATTAGCCACACACATGTAGTATGTGTGCGTGTATGTGTGTGTGAGAGTTCTTAAATGACCTCTAAAGCTCTTGTGTTCTATTACCTGCCTTGACTTTAATCACATATAATAATTTCCCTTGATTCCTTGTCTAAATAAACTGGCTTTCTTGCAACTTGAAAACATGCTAAACTTGCCCTTGCCTTAAGATTTTGCACATGTTGTTCCCTCATCTAGTAATGTTCTTACATACATCGGTATGGACCATGTCCTCTTTCAGATTCTTCCTTCAAGTCCTACTAAATGTTTGCCTTCTAATGAAGCCTTCTTTGAAAACACTCTCAAAATCTATACTTTTTCCTTGCTTTATCTTTTTTTTCTTAGCATTTATGCTATTTAAATACCATGAATGTTCTAATTTATCTAATTTATTATATGTCTCCCTTATTAGAATACAAGCAGAAGTCTTTCAATATTTTGTTATTCTCGGTTTCCTGGAGACTTGAAAGGTGACTGATACATAGGAATTGATAAAAAAATATTGAATTAGACATTTTCACAGCTCCTTGCTATTCACATATGGAGAATACAAATGATTGGATTCCTCCAGATTTGGTTATTTACATGCAATTGTGATAAAAGAAGAGGGAATTAAGAAATATGAGTTAGCTGTATGGAAATTATCAAGATGAGAAATCATGGAATCTATAATAAATAAGAAAAAAGAAGTATGCAAGGAAGGGCTGATAGAGTGTCGTAGAGCTGAGTGGCTATGAAATCCTTTAATTTTATGTATGATTATGATACATCCTGAGTATCATTTAGAGAATCTTTTATCTATAGATTAAAAATCACTTCATTTTCAGGAAAATGTTCTGATATGGAATTTAAAAGCAAAATAAATCAATGTTTTTTCATTATCTCATTTTTAATATTCATGTTTTCCTTGGTATAATATGAATGGCAAAAGTGTTTGTAAGACTTCTAGAGATGAAACTTAAAAAAATAAGTTTTACTACCTTGCTAAAGTTTATAGATATGAGTAGAGATATGGCAAAAAAGTGACTTTTGTATCCTAAATCCTAGAACTAGAACTTAAAATACATAACCTCTTAACTTTCTGTGCTCATTCACCTCTATAAATATAAGATATGTGAGAAAAAAGAGAAGGGGTGTCAATGAGAATGTAATTTCATTCAGGATTTCTCTCTAAAAGTTAATAAGAAAATCAAATTCTTTTGCTATCATGTGGGCTTAAGATAGCAATATATGATTTATATTTACGTTTAAGACAGCATCAGTTCCTAAGAGATCATGTACATATGCTTTTACTTATTTTGGACCAAGAATATGGCATTAAAGCTACATAAGAACAAACGAATTGTAGAATTCTTTTTTCCTTTTGTTCACTTAAGCATATGCAATATATGTGTATGCTTCACCTTTATGAGTTCTCTGTATTCTGTATGTAATAAAATTTTCTTAAGGAAGAAAGTAAAATTGCAGGATTTTGAAGACAGATCATAAATTCTTACCTTTGTCTTTTTTATTTTTTAAAATATATATAAGCCAAGGCACCTGGGTGGCTCGGTCAGTTGAGCATCCATCTTCACTCAGGTCATGATCTTGCGGTTTGTGAGTTTGAGCCCTGCACTGGGCTCACTGCTGTCAGTCTGTCAGCGCAGAGCCCACGTTGGATCCTCTGTCCCCCTCTCTTTGACCATCCCCGACTTGCACTCTTCCCCAAATATATATATATATATATTCCAGTAGCGTACCATCTGTGTGTGGAGGGGTGGAGGTCCAGTGCAGGGGAGGTCATTTAACATATCCCGATTTCTACCTTACTTTAATAGAAGGCCATATTCCTTGAATGATAAACGAAGGATGTTTTGCATGTTTTCTGCTTTGTCTCTAAACCTTCATATACTTTGAAAATTACTGTGAAGAAATATTGGTTTGACATAGAATTTCTTTTAAAATTGATGAATTCATGGATTTTTCTCAACAAGAATATTGGGTTACTGATATAATGTTGGCTCTTTTATTTCCTCTATACTGCATATTAACATGAAATATTTTTTATTCAAGTGTCAGTTCAGTATTCTAAACTTCCTTAATAAACATATGATCACCACTGCCTACGTAACTTGTACTGATTCAATCTCTAAAATACGAATCGTGTATTGTGTACTGAAAGAGTTAATATGTCTTCTCAACTGAGTTACTTACTCCCAGAGAGTGACTTATGGGATCTATTAACTTCAACGAGATTACAAATGAACAAAAGGAATTGACCTGCCTTGTTTGAAATATATCCTAATCTGTTCCATTCTAGTAGGAAGCATAAAATAGATTGGTATGTAATTTATAGATCCCAAATTATCTGCATTTAATCAATAGTTATTGAACACCTACTATGTGAAACACATGAGATAGCCACATTGAAGAATACAACTATATAAAACACACTGCCACTCTGCTGGTTGATTTACACAGTTAGACTTTTTCAATAATGTCTAGGGGGTTACTAGAAAGGTGTAAGAAAACATTAATTCCAAAAGGAAGAGAAGGGAGAAAGGAATTAGACAATGCTAAAAGCACTGAACTATCTTAGTGAGCAAAAATATAATACATTTCAAAATCCTCAAAATTTTATGGTATGTTCATAATTAATGAAGTACTGTTTAAGTTTGTATACATTAAGGTAAAATATTGAACTATGTAACATAAAAAGGTATAGATAATGTAATAGGTTTTTCTTTTGGAGGATGGAGGGTAAAAAGTTAAGGGAGGGATGGTATAATGAGTTTTTAAAGAAATTTTATTTTCTCTCAAATTATAGGAAAAGTGAATAAACACTAAGTGAATTTACAACTATCTTAATACACATTAATATTTTACACAACTGCAAACTGCATATATTCCAATATTTTGAAAAGTACTTAGCAGTTAGTGAAGTTCTGTCTGAATTTTTATTCCATATTTAAAACTGATTTACTACTGGGACACTTGGGTAGCTCAGTTGGTTAAGCCTCCAAATTTTGGCTCCGGTCATGATCTTGTAGTTTGTGAGTTCAAGCCCCACATCAGGCTCTGCGCTGACAGTGTGGAACCTTCCTGGGATTCTATTCTCTCCCTCTCTCTCTCTGCCCCTCCCCTGCTCACTCTCTGTCTGTTTCAAAATAAATAAATAAACTTAAAAAAATTAAAAACTGAATTTCTACTACTAAATTAGTAGTATATACTAAAATAGTGCATCTCTAGGTAAACTAGTATTTCTTCAGTATCTCTGGTTTTAATTTTTAATACATTTTATTATATATGTGAGAAACAGTCTAATTTCAACCTTTGACAATTTCTGACATCCTATTCTTTATAGATGTTGACTCTCTTGCATACCATGTATCTACTTTCCATGAAGTCAAAGTGACTAAACCAGACCACAGCAAAATGTACAAAGGTAGTTAATTTGAGAAATTGTTGGAGAAGCTTAAAGATGAATAATGTTACTAATACTGAATTACAGTTATTTTAGAGGTCCATTTCAGGAAATAATATTAATACAAATTGGCTGCTGAAACTGTAAGAATTATGAGAATGTTTAAATATACAGCAAAATATTTATGTCAACAGTCCCAAATTATTATCATTTGCACCTTTCATTCCAAGGCTTTTTTTAAAAATATGTTTTATTAGTACATTTAAGACTACCATAGGGGCGCCTGGGTGGCTTAGTCGGTTAAGCGTCCGACTTTCGCTTGGGTCATGATCTCGCGGTTCGTGGGTTTGAGGCCCGCGTCGGGCTCTGTGCTGACTGCCAGCTCAGAGCCTGGAGCCTGTTTCAGTCTGTGACTCCCTCTCTCTCTGACCCTCCCCTGCTCATGCTGTCTCTCTCTCTCTCCTAAAAATAAACAAAACATTAAAAAAAAAAAGACCACCATAAAGATTTATCACTTTTTATATCATATGATCAGTCAGCACCATGATATTTTGTAATCACTTTAAGTCAATAGCCAGCATGATATCTATTGAGAAAACATTTATTTTGTCATTTATGTAAGAACCAAGTAAGGGATTACTACTTCTATCAATATTATATATTTGTTTGTACACTTCAGTTTGAGAAGACTATTACATCCTTCTGCTTCAATTTGGAAATTGTACATTTAGAAATAAATCCATAGAAAGTAATCACAGATGTGCACAAGATCAGTTTATCATACCTCAGTTTAGATGGATTGTCAAAGAAATTGTTTAGTCAGACTACGTAATGATAATTATGCAATATTAAAAGACTTTAAAATCTGTTTATATATTATAGTATTGACCTTAAGATGTGAAATAATGTGACTCGTGGATTATCAATTATAATAAATGTAACAAAGTTTTATTTTCACTATAGTGGCAAATTTAGTTTGATAAAGACTGTAGCTCACAAATTTAATATTGTAAAGGTAGCATATTAGAAATAGATTATATATTAATACATGGAGTGTAGGATTAGTGGCATATTTTCTTCATGGTCACAGTGTATTTCTGCTTCAACTAGGTTAGCCATTGACCACACAATGTACTGTCTTTTGGAATATTGAATGGGATGGGAAGTTACTACAAAAGATAATTCAGGGTATGAGGTCTATTACATAAATGCATTAGTTAAATACTGGAATAAAACTGTATTAGTCAGTTCTGTGTTGTTTGTATTAAAGTCTCTGAGGTTTGAGGTGCTTTTTCATATTTAATATCAATTGGAATGTACATAGTTCTTCTTTGAACTAAGTTATTTCATAATCCTATTGTATTCAAGAAACCAGTGTTACAGAGTCATAAAAATAAAGTCAACTTCTTATGTCCATCTACTGAGTTTTACTTTACATATATTACAGACATAGTGAATATTTTACTTATTTTCATTTTTAAATTTGTTTATTCTAGGATTTATTTGGTGTGATTTCAGTTTAAAAGAAAAAAGTGGACTTTCTTCTGTGAGTGAGATTTTCAATTTGCATTCATTTGTTCTCATTTTTCATAGACAATTCCTTTTCTATTATATATTAAATATTGTCATACTTTTCTTGTGAAGAATATTCTGTCAGTTTTCATCTCCATGTTTTATCTATTTATTCTTGGAAGGGTTTATTTTCTGGCTTAATTTTCGTCAGCCTCTGTTACACACCTCATTTGCAGAGTGTATTTTATTTCTGTATTTCAGTTTACTGTCTATCTTATTTATCTTCCTTTTGATTAGTATTAACCTTTCTCTGTTCTCTGTTTAGAAATTAACCCTTACTCTTATGCCACTCAAATTATAATTTTCTAACATTACTTCACAGATCTACACTCTTTTGCTACCCACTATTTGCTATTAATATGCTTTCAAATTTTATCACTTCTTTTTTAAAAAATTTAAGTTTATTTATTTTTTTGAGAGAGAGGGTGAGCCAGAGAGCGGGACAGAGAGAATCCCGAGCGGGCTCCACACTGCCAGTGCAGAGCCCAATGTGGAGCTCAAACCCACGAACTGTGAAATTATGAACTAGACACCCCTAAATGTTACCACTTCTAAATCATCCCATGTTACCTAAGACTGTCTTTTCTTGCCTGAGGACCTCCAAAATCTCCAATCTACTGCTCACTGTGGATAGCAGGGTTCCGGCCTTCCTGCACCTTTCTCTCCATGGACCTGACACTGACAGCTTTCCAGGGCTGCAGTCTTCATTCTTTGAACAAATTAGATATTTTTCCTGTTTTATTTCCCTAATATTCAGGACAGGGTGTCATAAAAATACTAAATACTAATAACTATACTTGAATTTTAGAAATCTTTATATGTTTTAACATACATACGGGCTGAAGTAGGGCTTTTCCTCCAAATTTGGAAAGTAGATGAGAGGAAAANTAAAGCATTGCATGTACAAAGAAAGTAATACAAAAGCTTTTAAAGTAAAAATTTTAAATATCACATAAAAGAGAGTGAAAATCATGAAGACAATGAGAATAGTTAATTTAGAAGACTGTAAACACTGTAACATTCTTAGAACCAAATAACAAAATAAATTGTGTACTGAATGATGAGGTTAGGGGAAGAATTTGTATTCCAATCATAACAGGTGATATGTACACTCCATCTGTGTCTACAATTTTAAGACAAGACTGATGTTTAGTTACCAAACAGAGTGCACATATTACACAGCTGACTGTATATAGAGCCATACATAGAGTTAAGATCTAAGAATAGTTCACAAATCCTCTCCTAATCTGTTGGCATTATGTACTTTCCTTCATTAATTCACTGCTCCAATTTAACATCCCCAGTGCTTTCTCCAGCTGAGTTCCCTGAACCTTGACTTGGATAACCATAGTCATCACACCGAAAAAATTATTTTCAGCTTGGATGCTTTCATCGGCTCTGCCACATTCATCAGTCCCGCTGAGCCAGTCTTATTTCCTCTAACATATTTCAAATCACTGGAACATAAGTGTTTGATTCAGAAAACAAAACCAATAATAACCAATGAATTGCAGGAGACCTAGCCATGGCAATGGGAATAAAAAAAAAAAAAAAGCAGTTTCTAAAATACATTTTATGAATTTAAACCAAATTTCAAAAATTTCTTTAGCGATTGGTTTTGGCTTCATTGTTCTTGTTCTTTGGTATGTGTTGTCTTGTCTTTTATACTGAAAGTAGATAACCCATTGACTAAAAATTTAACAAAACTACTTTGTCAAATGGTCAAGCACTCCAATGACCTCCCTTTGACTGAATTTTTAGAAAAGGCTTTCCTCTAATTACAGAGTTTCTTCATTTTTGTAATCTTTTCTTGTGTGCAAAGACAATAGTATTCTACTGGGTACATTTTTATGAGTGTTAATAATTTAACAAATAAGAATTTCAGGTCTTTCCCTTCCTGAAAGTTTTGATGGTATAGCAATCCAAAAGAGTACAGATTTAAAAAATAATTCATAATATTTTATAAACAAAATATGCCACTTACTCAGGATCCTAATCTGAAATCCTGTAATTTAGTCACAACTTACTCACCTCTCCTCACTCCCAATCATTTCCTTTCTGTCTCTCCAACCCTCCACATTATTCACAAACTAATCAAATGCAGCTTTTCATCACAAACTTGGGAAACTCAATTTAGAACTTTTTACATAACAGCATTCAAGTTCCTCAGCTTCAGTCTGTAACTTATAATTATCTGCCTATTCAGAAAGTATTAACTAACATCAAATTCAAAGTCATATACTTCATACCTGATCGTCACTCCATAAGATTAGACTTTTGTATATATAAGCTTAATTTTTGTTGACAGGGCTAAATTGGAATTTAACTTGTAGCTGTAGCAGGAGAACATTTAAATGTAAATTTACTTTTTCAATGATACTTTTTCAGATTTACTTTTTCAGAACTTAGCCTGAGAATGTGAATCTAATCAAGGTATCTGCACACACAATTTCCTGTGCAAAACAATCATGGGACTAATTTAGCAAGTGTGCAATGCCATCAAGTTGCAAACATCTCTAATTCTATGTGTATAGGATAAAAACTTTACATGAAGTAAACTTTGAATAAAGAAACATGATAAAGAGAAACAAATGGATATATGATGTAGTCTTCTGGAGAAAAAGATAATTTTAATTGTCCATTTATATAATATAAGTAATATGCACATATACAGTATCAGACCCTGAATATAAAGCCACCATCAGGTCTGTAGCAAATTAAAGAAAGCACGATTTGCATTAATAAGTGAAATTTTCCAAAAATATTGATTTTGGTGGTTGGAAACATCCAAATAAAATGATAGGATGTAATACCAATGATTATACTAATACATTCTCTGATAAACTGTCATTTAAATTTCAGCATACAAACTAATTTAAAATTATAAACTATAACAAAAACAATAACACTAGGTAATATGTTTCCATACCTCCTCCAGAATATTACTGTATACAAATTTAGGAATAAAATATAGATTTCATTGTGTATGATTTTGTTTTTTGAGTATGAGTAAAATTATTTGGAAAGAAAATGTATACATAATTTATTAATTCCAGGTTTACAATGAAACTGTATATATTATTTTTATTTTAATTTAAATATAATCTTGAGTTTTATCTGTTTAGAATCAAAGTAACCAGTTTATTTTTAATTAAATANTGACTAAGCATTACCTTAACTTGAATAGGTGATTTCTATAACAAAGATAATTCATATCATTTTATTAAAACTTATTTGAGAGTTACCTTAAAATTTCCAGGTTGGTATAGTTCTATCCAATTTAAAAATAGAAAAAAACTCCTATCTTTACTAGTAGTCATTAGTTTTCTGTAACTTTTGTTAGAACTAAAATTTAAGGTTTGCACACAGAAGATAACAGTAAAACCTCCAGAAAATGATACAAATCATAAGTATCAGTTGATTTTTTAATATCAAAAGAATTCTTTCAAATCATTAACACTGATAATATAATGAAAGTAAAGGGCATGGATGAACTATCTACAAAAGAAGAAATATAGTCAAGCA
>NW_027531917.1:6483295-6518192 GCF_008692635.1 Crocuta crocuta | reverse complement strand
AGAAAGTATTTCTAAAGCTTTTAGGAAATTAATTTGTGAGTGTACAGAACATTAAAAATTAAAACTCATAAAAAATAAGTGAAAATTAAAACTCATAATGAAATAATTGTTGTTTGAACTACTAATCCCAAAGAGATAATTTTTTAAAGTTTATTTATTTATTTATTTTGAAAGAGAGAGCCTGCAAACAGGGAAGGTGCAGAGAGAGGGGAGACAGAATCCCAAGCAGGCTGTTAGCACAGCCAAAGAGATAATTTTTTTAAATAATTTATATGAGGCACCTGAGTAGATCAATCAGTTGAGTGACCAACTCTTGGTTTCAGCTCAGGTCATGATCCCACAGTTTGTGGGTTCGAGGCCTGTGTTGGCCTCTATGCTGACAGTGTGGAGCCTGCTTGGGATTCTCTCTCTCACTCTGCCCCTCCCCTATTTGTGCACTTTCTCTCTCTCAAAATAAACAAGTATACTTAAAAAACATCAACATGTACAATCTTCTTCACAGTAGTATAGAGACTAGTGAAATCTTGAAAAAATTATTCAACAATAAAGAACATATAGTAAACCCTTTTATATCTGTAAATAAAAGGATATGGCCACACCCTGAGGGTCACCCCAGAAGGTTAACAGCCTTCAAAGCCACCCCTAAGGGCTAACAGACCAGGAAAAGCCTAGTCACAGAGCTGGCTCAAAAGCTATAAGAGGACTTCTAAGAGCTGATCATGCACACAAAAGGTTCAACTTGCCCTTAAGTTAGTTTAAGGTCACAACAAAAGCTCATTAGACACTCATAAATATGTAGATAAATACAATTATAACAAAGTTCATCTTGGGTAGAAGCATGCGCAGAAGCCAAAATGTTAATATAATCATAGCTGTCAATCAAAATGTCACTCAAAGCCAAATTTACAGTACACATAACAGGCTTAACAGAGCTTCTCGGGACCATTGCCACTCTTACTCCAACAGTGGCCCACTTTCACTTTGGAAAATGTACTATACTTTACTCAATAAACTCTATCTGCCCGTTCTGGTCTCAGGTTTCCAGTTCTTTGGTGAAAGACCCTGTAACAAATCTATTTACTACTTTTCTTCTGTGTGTGGGCCATACATTCTGGTTTTTTTGCATGTCTCAGGAGAGTTTTGTTGTGGTTGAAACCTGCACATTTTAAATAAAGTGGCAAACTGGGCACATCAGATTCTTCCCACCCTTAGGTTTTTTTGCTATTGTTGTTTCTATTTGCTGTTTATTTGGTTAATGAGTTTTCTGACCTAATTCTGTTATATCTATTCTTTGTCATGTGTGAGCTACTAAAGTTTCGGCTCAGGTGAATGGTCAGCCAATGGTTGAACAGAAACTCTCTAAATGTAATTTTCTTTCCATGCTTTAAATCCATCTTCTCAGCATAAACCAGAACACATATTCAGATTTCAGGTGATTTTCTCTATATTCTGTCCCAGTGTGAAGCACAACCCTCCTTGCCACCGTGATTCTCTCCACAGCCTTGAAAAGAACTGGGTTGCTAAAAAGTGGGCTGAAAATTGAATCAGTAGCCTCTGAAGACTGTGCTTCCTGTCGTCCAGACCCAAGGTACAGAGGAGGAAACACTGCACTTGGGGCCAAAATGATGAGAGTTGTGGGCCATCCACAGTCATAGCCCTCATGTGCACTCAGCAGTCCTGGAGCCCAGTTTCCCAGAAACCTCCTAGGCATCCCGGGATTTCCCGGGAATAGTGGTGGTGGACTCAGGCGACTTGTTCTTTTCACAATCCACGACTCCACCCCCACCCATGCATCTGCAAGAGTCTTTGGGAAGAAACTGGGTGGCTTACTCGGTTAAGCGTCCGACTTTCGCTTAGGTCATGATCTCGCGGTTCGTGGGTTCGAGCCCCGCGTCGGGCTCTGTGCTGACTGCCAGCTCAGAGCCTGGAGCCTGTTTCAGTCTGTGACTCCCTCTCTCTCTGACCCTCCCCTGCTCACGCTGTCTCTCTCTCTCTCCTAGAAATAAATAAAAAAATTTTTTTTTTAAAAAAAGAAACTCATACCTATTTCCTCTTGATTTAGACTTGAATTACTTTCCAGTACACTGGGTCAAAATCTCAACCAAAATAAAAACGGCCTCTAAGAACTTTTCAAGTTCCTCTTGTTCCAACTGGGATTACCTGGTAATCCCATCTCACTTATTATGCTTCCTCTACCGTCTCTAATATTTTAATGTTTGTTACTTTTTATTACTGAGTAGTTTTCATTATAAGGATGATCATACTTTGTAAATATTTATTTGTTTATGTTTCAAGGTTTTATTTAATTTCTAGTTAGTTAACATATAGTGTAATATTAGTTTCCAGAGTAGAATTTAGTGATTCATCACTTACATATGACACTCAGTGCTCATCACAACAAGTGCCTTCCTTAATGCCCATCACCCATTTAGCCCACCACCCACCCACCTCCCCTCCAGCAACCTTCAGTTTGTTCTGTATAGTTTCTTTATAGAGTCTCTTATGGTTTGTCTCTCTCTCTCTCTTTTTTACTCCCTTTCCTCTATGTTCATCTGTTTTTTTCCTAAATTCCACATGAGTGAAAGCATATAATATTTTTCTTTCTCTGACTGACTTGTTTTGCATAATACTCTACCTCTGCTTGTTTGCTTAACACTCTACTTCTATCCACATTGTTGCAAAAGGCAAGATTTCATTATATATATTATATATATAATCTTCCATATCCATGCATCAGTCAAGGGACATAAAAGAGAGAAAGGATCCCTTCACCTTGGCCAATTCAACAATGTCACTAGTAAACTATGTCCATCAATCCACTTCACCATTATACAGTATACATTTCCCCATTAAATGACATAAGAAGAAACAAATTGTAGTCATTTGTCCTATAATGACTCTTTAGCAGAAGTAGTGTTATTCTCATAAAACAGATGTCACTTTCTACATCCCGATCAAAGAAAAATGAAGAAAATTTAAGGATGCAATGAGCCTTTTGCTACAGTGTAACTTAAGTCTGGAAAACTGGTAAATGAAATTATAGTTCACATTATATAGAAATTTAACATTAAAAGAAAAAAATATTTATTAAGTGGTAAATAAAATCAGTTAACATTATATAGAATATTACAGACTATGATAGGACAGTTAATGCTTTATAAAATATAGCTAATATGATAGGGGAAAAAACTTTGTTCTTTATTATATATACCTGTAAGAAACCCATCAATGGTCAAATTCAATTTATTAAAAAAGGGCAACAAAGAGGCACCTTGGTGGCTCAGTTGGTTAAGCATCCGATTTCGACACAGGTCATAATCTTCATAGTTTGTGGGTTCTAACCCCACATCAGGTTCTGTGCTGATGGTAGCAGATCCTCTCTTCCCCTCTCTCTCTGCTCCTCCCCTGCCAGTTCTCTCTCTCCCTCCCTCCATCCCTCTCTCTCCCTCTCTCTCTCTCCCTCAAATAAATATATAACTAAAAAAAAAGTACAACAAATGATCATTTATCTTTGGACTTTCAGCCAAATTTGGCTAACTATAAGAAAGCTTTAGTGATATCATCAATAAAAGATAAAACAGACATCTAAAATGTTTTCAAGGATTATTAAAACATGAAACCTCTAATATACTGCTCCCATGTGATTTCTTATCTGTTCATTTTTTATTATTTATGATGAATAATTTTTTATGATGATGCATAAAAACAAATACAAAGTTAAAATGTTTTTATTCTATTATCATAGAATTTAGATGATTTCAACAAAGATTTTTGATACAAATTTTGATATTTTTCATGCAAATTTCTTTGGTATTAAAGAAAAATACTGTTAAATAGAATAAAAATTTTACTAAACAACAGTTTATTTATTCCTTCATTTGAAAGGACTTTTTGCTTGTCCTTACAATGGCCTAAAGTTGCTTATCCACCATTCAAATCTATTTCAAGATTCAAAGCTACCAATCTTTCAAAACATTAAAAAACAAAAAAAGGAAATCCTGCCATTTCCAACAACATAGATAAACCTGAATCTGAAGGGCATTGTTCTAAGTGAAACAAACCAAACAGAAATAGACAAATACTCCCTGGTATCACTTTCATGTAAAATCTGTAAATAAGTAGAAAGTTATTTCTAAGGACTGGGGAGTAGGGAAATAGCCTAGAACATGGTAAAAGGAAACAAACTTTCATTTGTAAAATGAATAAGGTCAGAGGATCTAATGTATAACATAGTGACTATAGTTAATAACACCATGTGGTAGAATTGAAATTTGCTAAAAGAGTAGAACTTAAATACACACACACACACACACACACACACACACATACACACACACACATAGTACATGTACCTTAGTATTGTTACCTTAGTAACAATAAGATAAATACGTATAAAATGAAATGCACAAACATACAGCATAAGTACATTTTATACGTGTATTTGAAGGTCATATAATAGTTAAGATTACAGGCTTTGGAAGCAGAGTATCTAAACTATTGTTGTAAAGTGTGTTTAAAAGAGCTATAGGTGCTCAGGTTGAATTACCAGCACCATGAACTGTTTGAATCCTGAATCTACCACTTTCTAGTTTTATAATCTTGACACTTAACATCTCTATTCCTTAAGACTGTTTCAGATGTAAAAGGAGGGTGGCAATAATGCTCATATTAATGCTATGTCACAGAGTGGTGAATTAATAGAAGTAAAATGACTGGAACAAATAATAGCAACTGGTACTTGCTCAATAAATATTAGCTATTTTTTTGTATTAATACCACTATATTATTACAAAAATTTTTTAAAAGGCAACCGAAATAGCTTCGGTTGCACAAATGGGTGAAGTATGTATCTAGTGTAAGATTTGAAGGCAGGTGTAACTACTACATGACAAGTCTTGCAGTTTTACCACAAAAAAAACATGTTCCTTTGGATTTGAAGTCTTTAAATTTCCCTAACAACATGCCATGGATAAAACAACGTAGAAAATTATCAGTTATCCCTTTACAGGGATGAATTAATAACCAAAATCCATATGTGTCCCAGAGGTGGATAAGCTTATTGAGTGCTCTGAGGCAAGTGGCCCTGAGGGGTGAAAGGGAGCCAAAGACAAAATTAATCTAGTTTTCAACTTTGATTTGAACTTTCCATGATTGGTAGAGTTTCTCTAACATTTTATACTTTCTCAAATGAACCTGCAATTATTCAAAGTACCAACAGCCCAAGTTCATATTAGATTCTGCTTTTGTCATCCTTGGTGAGAGATTGCTAGGCTTCATTACACTCATGAGGGTTCAATGACTATTGGCCAAACAATAATTTCATTCATTATCTGGCACCATTTGCTCACAGAATCCCAGAACAGCAAGTCCCTTATTAGTCTAAATTACATTTAAATGCAATGAGATAAATATAGCTGTTTATTATAAGGACATGGATTTCTTCAATAACTTGAATTTGCATTTCAGCAAAGAAAAGGAGAGTAGGAGTATCGGTACTAAATGCATATGTAAATCTCAAAGACCACTTGGTTTCTCTTAATTTAGACCTGTGTTATGCATTGGGAAGTCTCTTTTTATTGTTTAAGTGTAATTGTAAACATTCAACTTAATCAAGTGTTCAATCATTTTACTCTGTCTATATGGATTAACTCACTTTGTCAGTCAGCCCTCGAGAAGTCAGTCCTCTGGATATGTAACATTTAAAAAAACAGAAAGAAAAAATTGCTTTGAAAACGTCATACTTTTTTATCTGTTCATGCTAAGTTCATAGTATTTTTAACTGAACATTATTTTTTGTGACAAGTTGATACTTCAGGGCTCTGACTACCTGCATGGCATCAAAAGCTTAAGTAACAAGTAATAGTGGTTGAGTTGCAGAGACAGAAAATGAACATAGAGCAGCTAAAGTATTAACATAAGCTGTGAGTAAAGAACTGTACGTGTTCAAGTTCAATTACTTGTATCATGACTTACAGCAGAAGGATAAATCCCACCTAATTTTCACTGAAAGCAGCAACGGTAATATGACCTGTATTGGAAAGAATCTGTAGCTCTCAAGAAAATCAAGCAAGCACAAGAAATTGAAGGAATTAACTAGAAAGGAAATGAGGTATTTCACTTTTAGCTTATAAAAGATTGATATTTGTTTTTAGCAATTAATGAGCATAAAAGAATTAAAAGAATTTTTCCAAAATAAGACAAGCATGAAGAATATGTCTGATTATTCTTAACCAGGATGGGAATCATATTACAATCATGCTTTTAAATTCTTAATTTCCTCTCATCTGAAAGAAAGTTAGACAACTTTTTTCTTCCCTTCTTGCCCTGTCAGTCATACTATTTCAGACACACAAAAGAGGCATTTGTATAGTTCTCAGATGTACTTGAATTGGAAATAGTGTAAAAATAATTCATTAATTGGTCAACTTGGAAAATAAACCCTGTGATGTAATAATAGATGTTACTTAAATAAGAAAAATCTTGTTATTAAATTTCAAGCTGAAAATTTCCTCTGATAATTCTTGTATCAAAAACATAATTTTTGTATAGCACCAATATGTACATGATGGGTCGTGTCTGTTTCTACGTATAAAAGCCAAAAAAAAGATAATTTTCAAAGTAGAATAATTTATAGAGCAAAAATTCTTCATCGACATTATAAAACACAACTTGTTAACAAATAATAGAACACAAATTAATAGCCATGCTTTGATACAAATTGCTGACATTCTTTACAATGACTTACTTATTTTCTCTTTCCCTTACTTATACAGTCTACCCTATAGTCATTTTAAACAGCTTCTCAGACTGTACAGAAACCAAATTGTGCTTTTCTAATGTCTTCATATTATAGGCATAACCAGTAAGAGTTTCAGCCACCATGCCCCCACCATGTTTATATTTCCTTAAAAGGATATCATACAAGGGTCATGTTCCTTTTGAAAAAAATTTTTTCACTACTGTTATATACTAAACTATGCCCCCTTCAAATTAAGATGTTAAAGCTCTAACCACCAATGTGACTGCATTTGGAGTAAAAGCCTTTAAGGAGGCAATTAAAGTTGAATCGGGTCACACCAGTAGGGCCCTAATCCTAGAGAACTGGTGCCTTTATAAAAACAGGAAGAGGCACCGAAGATTTCTTTCTCTTCCCACTTGGGAAAAGAGGAAAGACCATGTGAAGATAGAGCGAGAAAGTTGTTCTCTATTGTAGGAATACAGAGGACAGAAGAGATAAAATAAGGCAAGAGAGGTCAGGGTGGAAGACAGCACACACTGGACACAGTAGCCGCTCAACCAAAGAAAAAACAAGACATGCTTAAAACAGCATACGCTGAAGCCCATAGAAGTGTTTTTTCTTCCAAGATGAAATGTTTAGGTTACTAAGGAAGCCCACCTTTACCTCTTTCTTCACTGCATGCATTCTTCCTGGGTTTGCTAATGTATACACGTAGGCGGTCACATAGTTAGAGTCATGCCATGCCTTACATGATTTATTAACTTATTTGTCTGCTTTCATTTCCACATACTATTGTTCACTCCCCAATAAATACAAGAGTCCTACCCAGGTCGGGGCTGCACCCAGCCTTCTCTTGTTTAAGGGAGGTTTTCTTGGTGCAGTCTCTCAGGGCCTCTCATTGTTCCAAAGTGTTTGAACTGTGGGTCATCGTTTCAGTTTCATCTTGGAAGGGACAGCACAACAGTCTATAAGACAGAGAAGCTACACCAGAAATCAACCGCCTGGCACTTTGATCTTGGACTTTGAGCCTTCAGAACTATGAGAAAATAGATTTCTGCTGACATGCTTCAGAGTGTTCACACATGCTTGAAACCAGTAGGAGAATGATGGATTCCAAAAGAAGACGTGATTGTTGATTTCACTATAGGTTCTCCTATGTTTAAAACCAGATTTGAATTCTTTTTCTAAAAACAATAGTATACATAGGGTGCCCAAGCACTATTTTTTATTTTTAGTTGTATCATAATTGGAACTTAAATACTTGCCTACTTGTGAGATGTAAATTACAATAGAGAGCTTCCCCATTTCATCATAGTCTTCTGGCACAGTCCTCTCAGAATAACTACTGTCTTTGAACTAGATGCCCATGCTGCTTCAGTACATCCATGTCTTCTGATTTTCATATGTTAATGATAGCACTATGGTACTCAATGGGAATATCACTACTGTAGGCAAATATGGGCAAACATATTTACAAGTTACATGTTCAACAATAATTTAGTTGAACAATGGAAATTCAGTTCTTAGTTTTCAACAAATACACATTTCTTTTTATCAGCTCAGTGATAACAAGTGGCTAATTGCAAAAGAAGAGTGAGCAAACAATAAAATACAAACACATACATACCCCCCCACACAAATGCACAACTGACTGCTATACCAAGTGGCCAGATAAGAAGAATGGAATACTGTCATCAGTCTTACCATAGATCAGAGGAAATTTGGTCTTTCCAGCCTCTGTTCAGTACACTTTGTTTTACCAGTAAGATCTGTGCATGTTGAGCTGAGAGAGACGACAGTTACCGTGTATCTGAAAAGGGTCAGAGAGAGGTTATTCCTGTTGGTCTTCCGGTTTTAATTCCCTGTTGAAGCTGAGAACTTCATGATTCTTGCTCCTGCATTTCATATACTATCAGAGACACTGTGACCGAATCTGACAGCAAAAATGGAGAGCTATCACACTCTGATTTATTTTAAGGCAACTAGTAATAGTAATGATAGTAATTATAATAGTAATAACACATTAAAAAAATGACAAGTTTAGACCTGGACAACAGGACTAGGCTGGCATCCCCTGGACAGCTGGAGAAATATGAACATTTTATTAATAAATGACATTGTATGTTTGCTTTACTGTACATGGATTCTTTACATTGAAATCCAATAACTGTAATATTTCTTTATGCATAACATTCTAAATTAAATTTTTTTGCTGAAAATATTTCACCCTTTCAAGTGTTTCTAAAACTTGTTTTCAATTTTTAAAATGCTTATATTGCAATATTTAAATTTTTTTGCTTTTAATTTTTAAGTTTTTGTTCTTTGAAAAACACATTTGCAAGGGTTTTGGATCAACTTTTCATGTACATCTATTTGTTTCTTTATAGTGCTTTTTATTTTGCTCTTTATCACTCTTCCTTTTTGCTGTTATTTTTAGATTTCTCTTCTTATGTTTTCATCAGTCCCTGTATTTCCCTATATCCCAAATTATTCCTTTTGTAATTTTTAAAGTAGGATCCCACCAAGCGTGCAGCCTAACGNCTATTTGTTTCTTTATAGTGCTTTTTATTTTGCTCTTTATCACTCTTCCTTTTTGCTGTTATTTTTAGATTTCTCTTCTTATGTTTTCATCAGTCCCTGTATTTCCCTATATCCCAAATTATTCCTTTTGTAATTTTTAAAGTAGGATCCCACCAAGCATGCAGCCTAACACAGGGCTTGAACTCACAATCCTGAGATCAAGACCTGAGCTGAGATGAAGAATCAGACCCTTAACTGACTGAGTCACCCAGCTGTCCCTATTTTTGTAGTATTTTAATTATTCCTTCTACAATTTTTCTGCACTCTGCTAAGAATTGTATCACCTTGCCTGTATTTTTTATTTTGCATCTTACATCTTTACATTAAACTTTTAAATAAAAAAATAAGTGGGGTGCCTGGGTGGCTCAGTCAGTTAAGCGTCAGACTTCAGCTCAGGTCATGACATCATGGTTTGTGGGTTCAAGCCCTGTGTCAGGCTATGTGCTGACAGCTCAGAGCCTGGAGCCTGCTTTAGATTGTGTGTCTCCCTCTCTCTCTGACCCTCCCCTGCTCATGCTCTCTCTCTCTCTCTCATTAATAAATAAAAAATTTTTAAAATATAAAAAAATTAAAAGATAGGTATTAATTGTTTTCATTGACTTAGTAGCATTATTTAGGAAAGGGTAAGACTAGCTTTTTTAGAATTTGAATTTTCTGTTAATTCTCCATTTTTTCTCCATTTTTTTCATACATATTTTTCTTTTTTCTATTTAATTGTCTTCTTAAAAGAAGATAAGCATGTTTGTGCTCCTGAAGAGTGATTTAGAGTACATTTATTTTGTAAGTTGAAACTATATAACTGTTCTCCCAACATTCGCTACAACATAGCGAATAAAGGCAAAGCATTGCATTAAGTTTGTAAGATGATGGATGGTCAGTAGGATTTATTGTGGTGACAATTCCCCAGTGTATACAAATGTCAAGCCCCTAAGTTGTACACCTGAAAATAATACTATATTGTATATCAATTATGCCTCATAATTGAGAAAAGGTAGTAAATTACAGATTGCCTAGGGCTGGGGTTGGGTCTCATGGGGGAGATTATGTGGGAAATAGAGTGTCAGTATACCTTCTTTGAGGAGGGAAGGGATGTCCTAAATGTAAATTATGGTGATAATTTCACAAGCTTGGAAATTTTGTAAAAAGAAAAAACATTAAACTGTGTACTTTATATGGGTGAATTGAATGATATATAGCTCAATAAAGCTAATAAAAAGATATGAATATTTTCTTTAGAAACCATTTATTTTTAAAATCATTATTTTGTATACCATCACTGAATATTAGGTAGTCTATGAAATTCTACAGTAGGTTAAAGCTTATGGACAATGCTAAAATAAAAGACATTTAATCCAATCCCCAGCTAAACTGGTATTGATTAAAATGAAACTTCTGATACATTACATAAATTGCAGTATTTAATAAGTGAGCTCTCTAAAACTGATTTAATACTAAAAGTATAGAAATGCAAATTAAGAATTTTATTATGAAATATAGCTAACTATTGTACTCTAGAATTAGATACTTAATGATACTATGATCAATGCTTAAATCCATTTTAAAAAATAAAACCAGCCCTCAAAATTATTAGAGCCATAATATCCACTGATAAGCTATCCACTGATAAGCTACTTCCAACTATCCACTGATAAGCTAAAATTCCATATAGGTTTGGTCTGTAATTGGCTATTAACCTGTGTGTAGTCAGCTATACCACACACACCAGTCAACAATGCAATTTGAAGAGTCTTACCATTGATAATTGAGACATGTCTCATATTGATTCAGGAAGTAGTTTGCCTTATCATTTAACATTTTCAGCTTAATGTAACAAAATAAGCATTCAATAAACTGTTCATCTAAAGAGAGAACCATGCTACTTCAATTATATTCAAGTTGATTGCAACCAATTTAATGGCAATTAGTAATTTACAAGGTCAAGAGGCTCAAACTTCTCTAACTCCATGCTGGTTAAATGGTCACAGCTCATATGTGGACGAGAATACCAAGTGAAGTAAACACATGAAAATCATTTAAAAGGGGTCAGTATTTCAGGTATCTAAATCAATAACAAAATTAAAATTGGCTACTTTTCGTAATACTTAACAGTTTGTATTGGCTCTTGACACATTCTTATTTTTGTAATTATTTCTAACCACAAATTCAAAATATCTCTGATTTTTTTTTTCTAGCAGAGCAAAATCCCTATCCTTAGTTTATTTTTTTGCTCCTGGTAACTCTGCTCTTGGATTTGAAACTAAGTTTATTTTTTATTTCTCTTAAGTTTATTTATTTATTTGGGGGGGGGAGCAGGGGGAAGGGCAGATAGAAAGGGAGAGAGAATGAGAATCCCAAGCAGACGCTACACTGTCAGCACGGAGCCTGATGTGGGACTTGAACTCATGAACTGTGAGACCATGACCTAAGCCAAAATCAAGAGTCAGATCTTTAACCAGCTGACCTACACAGCTGTCCCTAAGTTTTCTTTTTTAAAAGCAGAGAAATCATGTGACTTTTTTTTGGGTATAGACGTTTCCTTAATTATAAAGATTATAATTTGGTGTTGATTTTATCACCACATTTCCCAAAGACCAAAATGTATTTATAGGTAAACACATTTCAAAGTATCACACAGACCTCAGAAGTCTTAAAAAGAAGTGAGCGTTACAAGATGAAACAAATAGGGGCGCCTGGGTAGCTCAGTCTGTTAAGTGCAAACTGTGGCTCAGGTCATGGTCTTGTGTTTTGAGACTTTGAGCCCTGCGTGGGGCTCTGTACTGACAGCTCAGAGCCTGAAGCCTGTTTCAGATTCTGTGTCCCTCCTCCTCTTCTCTGCCCCTCTCCCACTCCTGCTCTCTTTCTCTCTCTTTCTCTCTCTCTCAAAAAAAAAAAAAAATTAGAAGAGTTTTTTTTAAGTGAAATGAATATCTAGGGAAATTAAGTTGTCCATGGTCACACAGGGAGTGAGCAACAGAACTAGAAATAGAATTTAGCTTCTTCATTGCCCTTTATATTATAACAAATATTAAATATGTAGTATACTATTATAAACGAAACAGTCTATCTCTCTTTTCTTATCTTGTGCATACAGTGAACACGTATACCTACACACAAAAATGAGGGCACAGCTCATAATATTGGGAATCATTCAATGTGATTCATTAAAATGGTGTACGTCATTCAGCATTTGTTTCAATGACAAAAGTAGATATCTACTTCAATTTCATCAATGAAATATTTTGCATTGCATTATCAAAAATATTGAGGGGCACCTGAGTGGCTCAGTCAGTTAAGCATCCAACTTTTGACTTTGTCTCAGGTTATGGTCTCACCGTTTGTGAGTTCAAGCCCTGCATCAGGCTCTGTGCTGCCAGTGCAGAGCCTGCTTGGGATTTTTTTCTCTCCCTCCCTCTCTGTCTGCCTCTCCCCTTCTCATGCTCTGTCTCTCTTCTCTCACTCTCAAAATAAAAATAAATAAACTGTAAAGAAATATTGATACTGACATAAGATTTGTCATCTGAAAAAATAGAACATAAGCAGGTGCCAAATGCTTGAACATAAAACTCTCCTTCAGGTGGTATAACACATTTTAATTTTATTTCTGAGGGAACAAATACATTCCTAAATTTCCATAGCTTTGAATGACATTTGAAGATGATTTGGCTAATTAGACTTTAGTTAAGTTTTGTTGCTTTCTTGCAAAAATGCTTAGTGATAGAAGATTCACTCTAACCTGAATGATTTTATAAAACAAAATATTTAACTATTTCTTTAGGCCACTGTTCCATTTATAGGTCCTAACCACAGTCAACAAATCGTAAGCTCAAAATTAGTCCTGATTTGTAAATTTTGAGTTTGTTTAAGTTTGTTTAATTCATCATTTCAATCAGAAGATTTCAATCAGAAGACTAAAATTCTATCTGAGATTCTTGAAACATGAGATAGATGTTTATATTCAGATTTGCTGTCCTTTGCTTCACAGACAAACCTGAAGAAATATTGGGCAGGAAATCTGGGTGTGAACATAAAATATAACTATAAAAGGGCAAATATTCAAGTTTCACATAAGAAGTATTGACTTACTTTGTGTCCGTGACATATTCTTAAAATATAAACAAATATAAGCTTCACAAAAAGAGTAAATATTCCACATTTACTTTTCTAAATTCTTTTTTCTTAGCATGTTTTATAATTAAGCACTGAGAAATAGATTTTAAAAAACATTTTAATAGCACTAGCAGATAAAAGTGTGCATTGAACCATTTTCCTTTTTTCCCCTCTAAGGCCGAGGACTTTATTAGTTCAGAATCAGTGGTTATTACCTCAACTTAATTTGAATAATTTTTCATATCAATATGTATAATAAAGTGTATAGAATCATGTTTAAATGGGTATTTGGTGAAATAAAGAGTTTTTAAAAGAGTAATAATCCCTATACACCATTTTTAGAAATGGTTTGTGAGTAATTATTTATTCTTAAAAAAAAAACACATTACCCAACAGCTAGTGCTGTTGGCTTAACTGTATTATAAGTTACAACATGTAGCATATTATCAATAATGAGACAAAAGCAGTGATATCTAATCATATTTATTAGCTTAATTCTCTTGTTCTGTGGTATAGGAATTCTCAGCCACATGATACCACAGGACTATTGGAACACTGATGCTACGAGTCCTGATGCATTCTATCATAGAAACACATCAATTATCAATGGGAATGACACTGGTAAGAGAATGAAAAGAAAAAGCACAGAATGAGAGTAAATATTTGGTAAAATAACACAACTGATAAAGGATTTATATCTAGAATACCATAAAGAACTGTCCAACTCTATTAAGAAGAAAGCAAACAACCCGGGGTGCCTGGGTGGTTCAGTACGTTAAGCGCAGACGTTAGCTCAGGTCATGGTTTTGAGGTCTGTGAGTTTGAGCCCGGAGTCAGGCTCTGTGCTGACAGCGCAGAGCCTGGAGCCTGTTTCTGATTCTGTGTCTCCCTCTCTGCCCCCTCCTGCTCTCACACGCTCTCTCTCTTTCTCAAAATAAATAAACATTTTAAAAAAGCAAACAACAACATAAACTGGGAAAATATTTGAATATATACTTAAAAAAAAAAGAATTCTAGTTGCATGTCACAGCATGGATGTAATTCAAAATATGATGCATAAAGGGCACCTAGGTGGTTTAGTCAGTTAAGCCTCCGACTCTTGATTTCAGCTCAGCCCGTTATCTCTCAGTTTGTGGGTTTCTGTTCCACATCTGGCTCTTCACTGACAGTGCAGAGGGTTTCAAGGGACCTCCTTGAGATTCTCTCTCTTCCTCTTTCTCTGCCCTTCCTCTGCTCATGTGAGCTCTCTCTAAATAAATAAATAAATAAATAAACTTTAAAAATATGGTGATAAAAGAAGGCAGACCAAAAAGTCAACATATTATATGACTCCATTTATATTGGACCCTTGAAAAATGCAAACTAATTTGTGTTGCCAGAAATTCAATCAGTGGCTGTTTAGGGAAGTGAGTGTTACAAAGAAGCATAAAAAAAATTGTGGGGGAAGGAGAGATATCTACAGTATCTCGGTTGTGGTCATGGCTTCATAGGTATGTACCAATGTCAAATTTACCAAACAAACCATTTAACTATTTGTGATTTTGTTGTCTATAGATTATACATGAACACACATGTCAAAATTTGGGGGAACTACAAATTAAAAGTTCAGTGGGTTATTCTTTGTAAGAATTTTTTAGAACTTATAAAATATGCTTAGAAAATGCTAATTGGAATAAGGTCAAAAAGTATTTGCAATGTGAGGCTTTTCAGAGTTTACATATATCAATATAAATAACAAAACTTCATGCATCTATTACATAAATGATTTTATAAACATTTTTGAAATTAAATTTTCATTCATGAATTCTTTTACAAGAGAGTATCCTTGGAAAACATTTTGGAGAACACTGTATAATAACGATACCCAATATTGCTACTTGGCTTTATAATGTCATATAGTGGCTTAGTTGGACAGCAAGAGATGACTAACTCCACAGCAAAGACATACGATCCCATTCAAGACTATAGTGGGAATGGAATGCTTGACCTGGGTAGTTAATACATTTTTAGCTTCCTTTGCATCTAGTTGGAGTATGTATTACAAGTTCTTGCAATCACTAGGTGAGCAGATAATATATGTGTATCACTTCCATGAAAAAGTGGGTAACAAGTGATATCCTTTCTGAACATTTTCTCTCTCTGTCCATTGGCTGAAAGAGAAGGTCTCAAGAACCCTAGAGTATTAACAGTATTAATTTCTGAATTATAAGTCTTAACTGAAAAAAAAAGTTCTCTAAACTTTTGGAGTTAGTTACAGCTATCAATATTACTATAAACCATATGAAAATTTTGTCATTGAAAATGTTTAGTTCTCATTGTGTAACTTCTAGTAATACTTGGAGAATTTTGTGAAGGTGCTCCACTCCCAATTACTTCAGCACAAGATACGTTTTACTCTATGTATCTCATGTACTATATATTCCTTAACATCAGAATATAAAAGATGAAAAATGTGCTATGCACCTGCCAATAGGATTTGTTAAGCTTAAGTTCAAGTCAAATAATTCCTTTTTTTATAATCATCAAATGAAGTGGGTACCTGGGTGGCTCAGTTGGTTGAGCATTGGACTTCAGCTCAGGTCATAATCTCATGGTTTGTGAGTTCGAGCCCCGCATCAGGCTCTGTGCTGACAGCTCAGAGACTGGAGCCTGCTTTGGATTCTGTGTCTCCCTCTCTCTCTGCCCCTCCCCTGCTCATGCTCTCTCTCTCTCTCTCTCTCTCTCCTTCAAAAATAAATAAACATTAAAAAATTTATAATCATCATATGAAGAGATAAACTGAACTGAAATCCAAGTTGATATTTGTGTCATTATTTCTGACATTGATTTTATATTTCATCAACTGTCCCTCAAAGCTATCTAGACTGAAATGTACTTTTAAATTAAATATACATTGGGACACCTGCGTGGCTCAGTTGGCTGAGCATTTGACTCTTGATTTCGGCTCAGGTCATGATCTCATGGTTAGTGAGATACAGCCCTGCATTGGGTTGGGCGCTGACAGTGGAGAGTCTGCTTGAAATTCTTTCTCTCCCTCTCTCTCTCTGCTCCTACCCTACTTATACTGTCTCTGCCTCTCTCTCTCAAAATAAAAATAAACTTTAAAAAATCAAATATACATTGTGTAAAACATCCATTACAACAATATCCCAACTGGCAGCATGAATGTTAATCTGTTTTAAAAGAGTCCTAAATATTTTCCCCCGGAATATTTTTACTTTGTATTATGTAATTTTTCTCTCCACCATTAGTGAAAGTTTGATAGTTGATTTTTTTAAATACTTATTTATTTTTGTGTGTGTGAGAGAGAGAGTGACAGAGAGACACAGTGTGAGAGGTAGTGGGACAGAGAGAGAGGGAGACACAGAATCCGAAGCTGACTCCAGGCTCTAAGCTGTAAGCACAGATCCTGATGCAGGGCCCAAACTCATGAACCGAACCGTGAGATCATGACTTGAGCTGAAGTCAGAGGCTGAACAGACTGAACCACCCAGGTGCCCCATAGTTGATTTTGGTATCAATTTGATGGCAAGATTTTTTTCCCCTATTTTTGTTAGGAGACAGTGTTCATAAGAAAACTCTGGAAATTATATATCTGCATGAATCAAGAAATATACCATTCATAAGACTGAATTCTTACTCTGCAAGTTCTTATCATACTACACAACTTGAATGCTATGGCCAAATTACTATTAAGTTTCCAAAGAAAACATATCTATTTTTACTTTTGATAAATGTAATATCATAAATTCACATTCTAAATCCTAAATGAAGACTCATACATATAGACAGGGTCAAATTTTGAAAGGGAATTTTTTTTTAAATTATATTTCCTTTAACAATGTCAGACAGATCAACAGATAAAGAAGACATACAGGATTCAAAATGACAGTGCTTAAAAATCTGGCATTTATGCAGTTAAAGACACAATGAAGCAACAATATTAAGCTAAGGATGCACATCATAGCCACAGGCCACAGTATGGGTTTAAGAGGCCATGGTTGAGCTCCTGTTCCCTTCTTCCTATAAGGGCCATAGCTGGGCAAGATTTTCCTTTTGGAACAGAAACCACCACTAAGTGTATGCAACACCTGAGAATCAAAAAGTTCAACATGGAGTGTTTGGTGTTTATTTGATATTTATTATTCAATCTCATCACACATTTTAATTCCATATCTTTCACTGTAGGACAGACTTGAGAGGAATTCCTACATTCTTACTACATGAATTCTTTTTAGGAGTCCTATTTATATTATTTTCAGATCTTCCATTCTGTTTATTTCAACCCAGTCAAAATTCCAAAGGCAACTCAGTACAACATACAGCTTAAAACAGATAACACTAACAGATTTGTCCTCATGGTACCTACATTATATAGATATTTTATTATAAGAACACCATCTCAATAATTATCTCTCATTCTTGAGAGATAAATTCCAGATTCCTTAAACTGACAAATCACTTATTTCACAATTTGATTCCAGTCTATTTTTCTACAAGTGCATATTTAGACCCAACCCAATAAAAATGTTCACTATTATATTGTCAAATCTATAAAGACTTTTGTTCTTCATGTGAGCCACACAGAGAGTTGTACACATCATGCACTCCTACTTCACCTTAAATCGAATGTTTGATGTCAATTCCTTCTGATTCCTCCCTAAGTGTCCCTGTATTTCTAGAAGTACCTGGAATGTAATCAGTGTAACCTACAACACAGTGAGGTCATAAACCTTACTTAAGTAGCAGTGGTTTTAAAAAATTCATGAATCACCTGACCTGTATTGAAATTGAGAAATCTCCATTTTAAACATGTATGCCTGCTTTGCTGTTGCTTTTATTTGTTTTGGTTTTGTTTGGGTTTTTCCCCTACGTGCTTTATGAAACATTATTCTAAGTAGGGCTGCTTAAAAATAGTATTTGTGTACTAAAACCTTGAGGGAAATTTTCAGTAAGTGTTCATATATTCTAAAGAGCTAGCTAAAACAACATATAAAAAAACTATAATGAGGAATTCCAAAAAGACTAGTAATATGTTAGGTGTACTCTTCACTATCCATAGATATTTTACAGTTTATTCTTAATTTACTTATGAGAATAATATTGAAGAATGAGAGGTCACATGCAGTATTTACTGGCACTCCTTTCAAGTTCCCCAGTGCTATGAAACTGTCAATCTGACTAGGGAATCCCTTCCCTCCTGGCTCAATCTGGATGGCTCCCCTTTTTCTTCTTCAGGATGTGATGATCCTTTCCTCCTCTATAAGCCACTTTTGTATTAAATTAACACTCACAGCTGGAGAGGAATTTAGTGTTTCCCATTGCACTCCCATTTTGTTCACAATTTAACCAAGGTCAATGAATGCAGCCCATGTGAATGAGTACATTTAAAATGAAATGATTGTGAAGTGATTATCTGATTTGTAAAATAATACATCAACATTTTTTAGTTAAAAATACGTATTTGATGACTTCTAACTCTTCATCTATATATTCTTTAATAATACTTAAGTTGGACAAAGNTCCCATTGCACTCCCATTTTGTTCACAATTTAACCAAGGTCAATGAATGCAGCCCATGTGAATGAGTACATTTAAAATGAAATGATTGTGAAGTGATTATCTGATTTGTAAAATAATACATCAACATTTTTTAGTTAAAAATACGTATTTGATGACTTCTAACTCTTCATCTATATATTCTTTAATAATACTTAAATTGGACAAAGGTGTGTTTTTTTTTGGAACTATTTTTTTTTAGTCTTCATTTAACAATCTGTTTACACATATGTTTTGAGTGCTCACTTGAGGGTAAGGAAACTACAAATATTTTGATCCAAAAACTTCAAAAAGTCATTTGATCCAAGGATAGCATAACTCTATGTGACTCAATTCACAGTTCAGTTTGTCAGTGATTTATGCATGTTATTATTTACCACACTGTATTAGTTTTTTTAAGACTGCTATAACAGATTCCCACAGAGTGGCTTAGAATAACAGGAAGTTTTTACTTTAAGGTTCTGGAGGCCTGAAGTCTGAAATCAAGATGTCAGCAGGCCCACACTCCTGAAGGCTCAGGGAAAGAACCTTCTTTGTCTCCTCCAGTTTCTGGTGATTTCAGGCATTCCTTGGCTTGTGGGAACATAACTCTGGTCTCTGCTTCATTCCTCATAGGATATTCTTCTCTGTGTCTCAAGTTTCTGTCTACCTTTTCTTATAGTGACATTTATCATAGGGTTTAGGGTTTATCCTAAATGCAGGATAATCTCATCTTGAGGTTCTTAACTTATTGTATCTGCAAAGATGCCTTTTTTCCTGAATAATATTACATTCTCAAATCCCAGGAATTAGGATTTAAACATAATTTTCGAGGCCACTATTCAATTTATATTCACACCAAAACATTCATTCCTGAAAATAATTAACATGAAGGCTCCCTGAAAAATTATCAACAATAATTATTTGATTAATTGAAGTAAAACACTTCCTGAGAAGTTACTTTACATTGTCTCTGTCATCTCCTCTCCCCACTTCACACACACACACACACCTCATTTTGGTATATTTTCAGAAACCAGATTAATCCAATTGTTCTAGTTTTACTTCACATATCTAACTCATTCAAACTTCAATGATTATCATGGAAATAATAATTAAAAGATGCAAATAAATTTTGTATTTTTATTTTCTTTTTAGAAAGAGAGCAGGAGAGGGGCAGAAGGAGAGAGATTGACTCTTAGGCAGGCTCTATGCTCAGCGCAAAGCCCCACACAGAGCTAAATCTCACAATTGTGAAATCACGACCTGTGCAGAAATCAAGAGCCAGATGCTTAATTGACTGAGCCACCCAGGATCCCCAAAAGATGCAAGTATTTATAGCACCAGAAAGAAAACTTGCCGTGATAGACAATAGCAGAACTGTTTGAACTTGATGTAGTGATCAGTAATTTATGCATAATTTCCCTTTTATATTTACATCAACTTTCAAAGGCACTCAAAACTCTTTTTCATAGGTGAGGGAATTTCAGTTCATAAGATCATAGTTTTAGTAAGATCAGATGCCTGATGCGGGAGAGGACATATCAGAAGGGCACAAACAAGCCCCATGCTCTGAACTTCCAGCTTGATCATCTCACTAACAAACAGAATCTTGAGTTAATTCCTGTTCAGGGTCTTGTTCCCTCTACCCTCACCCCAAACTCTGCACCAGGTCCATCTGTTTCTATCTCAAAGACATTATTTTTCTTGAAAAAATATTTCTCTCCTCCCATACATACTTGGATGGTATGTTATGCTTGAGCTTCTTGAATAAATATATTCTCCAGGTTTGAAATATTTCCACTTTAAAAACTGAAGTGCCCTCAAACATAAACAATACTGTGAGATATTTAAAGCTTGATCATAGAAAGGATAGGATAGGTGGTTTCAGTAGGTAAGATCCCAGCAGATAAGAAGAGGATGTATTAGAGGAAAAGCAGTTTCTCAAAAACTAATCCCACTGATATATGTTCCCATGTTAATCTTTTCTTGAATTGTTTCTTTAATATAAACATTTTTTGATATCTAATGTAAATATATTTCTTTATAGCTGTATTTAAAGTCATTTGGAAGGAATAGAATAAAAGATGTATATGTGGTGTGTATAAAGTGACACATATTTTAGTAATATTAATACAGGAAGCTATTATGTACCTGTTTGTTATGAGAATTGAAAGAACTCATTTTAAATTTAAGTAAAATAAGACTCAAACCTACCTGCAGATTTATACTATTTGAAAACTTAAGAAGATTTTCATTTTGACGTTTAGTTACTTAAGTGGAAATAACATGTGCAGTTTGGAGACAGACAGAAAAAGTCACAGGCAAAGGGACCTCAAATTTTCAAAAATACCACAATTTGTTAAATATTACATTTTATCTTCTGTCTTCTGGAATTAATTCAATAAAGGTTAACAATGTCCTTATTTAAATAAAAGCATATTTTAATTGAATAAATCTAACAAGCAAGCATTTACTTATTTATTTATCACATTACATCAATTTTATTTATTATCACATCAATAAATAAAAGAGGTTCAGTTGTATCCTTTTACTGACTATTATTTAACTTAGTTAGACCTGAGTATTTTACTAAAGGGAAATGATATTTATTGGAAGATATTTACATGACAAATTAAACTTGTCTCTCATAGATCATGTTTACATATATTTTAACTTCATGAAATACATATTACTTTGTATAAAAGGAGAAGAAATTGATGAGCTATTTGATGAACTAGTTTACTAAATTAAATCAATGCATGAGGTGAAGGATGTCAGAAAACGCTACCTTCTTAAATTAAATATTTATAAATAATATACTTATCTAAGCAATCATAAATTAAGCAGGTAAATATAAGAATTACTTTTTCTTTGACCATATAAATTTGCTATTGAAACATTTATGTAAATTATCTGAAAGTAATGTATAAAAACTTGGCCACTATGTACGGCAGTGATTTTGTAATAGAATATTGGCAGAGATTTAGTTAACAGTAAGATAGACACTTTTCATACAATTTGAAAAAAATATCTTCTTTATGCAACATTCAAAATAGAAAATGGTAGACAAAAATAATCTATTATATAGTTTTATATAAATGAGCTTAGTCATAATATATTTCTCTAAATAGGGAGCAAAATGGAAGCATTGTTAGAGACATAGCCTGGATTTTCCTTAGAAGATATAAAAGGCTTTACAGATCAGAAGCTATATAATACATATGCAAATGTAAAAAATGATAACAATTTTACAAATGAAAGAACATATACTATTAAAACATAGTTAGAAATCTTCCATATCATGTTTTACAACTTCACATATTTCTATCAAAATAAAGATAAACCAATTACCTGGAATTGAAACCTGAATTTTCTTACATTATTTTAGATGAAAATATCCCCTACCACTTTCCTTTTGTTGCCTTCTATGAATTTTCACAGGATATTGAAATATACAATCCAATCTGTATAATGCACACAGGATGCACATTTTAAATTAAGGACACAGAAATGTTTAAAATAAAAGTGTGGAAATAGATATTCCTTGAAAATATTGACTAAAGAATATAAGATAAAATTAAGATAAAAGAATTTTATAAGGAATAAGAAAGGACATTATAGAATAGTGAAACAATTATAGAAAAAGATATAAAAATCATAATGTTTTATAGACATATACATCTTCACGTTTTATAAAACAAAAGTTGATACATCATCAAAACTACTTCATACTTCAAAAACAGAACATCTTTTGAGCATAACACAACTCTGAAAATACCTTAAAGTTCAAATTACTTGTGTATGTTGTCTAACAATTATGACATTAAGTTAAAGCACAATAATAAAAAAGGTAACTAAAAAGTCCCACAATACTTGAGAGGTATTCAGCACTCTTCTAAATAACTCACAAAAAGGAAATTATAGGGCACCTGGTTGGCTCAGTCAGTTGAGTATCTAACCCTTGATTTCAACTCAGGTCATGATCCCAGCCAAACCCATGGGATAGAACCAGGCATTGGGATCCATGCTGAGTCTGGAGCCTGCTTGAGATTCTCTCTTTATCCCTCTGCTCCTCCCCCCTACTCATGCTCTATCTCTAAAATAAAATTAAAAGATGGAAATTGTAATGCAACATATAGTATTATAATCTAAATGATAGTGAAAGTATAGTTACTGAAAATTATAGAACGTGGCTAAAGTGCCTTGAAACGATATAAATTTGTATATTAGAAAAGAACATTGAAGACCGATTATCTTAGCTTCCAACTCAAAAGCTATAGAAAGAAAAGTGGAAGGATAAATTAAAATGAAAGAGAAGGATGGGGCACAGTTAAGTGCCTGACTTTGGCTCAGGTCATGATCTCATGGTTTGTGAGTTCCCACTGTGTGGAGCTCTATGGTGACAGCACAGAGCCTGGACATGGCTTTGGATAATGTGTCTTCCTTTCTCTGCTCCTCCCGCCTTCGTGTTCTGTCTCTCTCTCCCTCTCAATAATAATGAAATATTTTTAAAAATGAAAAAAAAAGAAAGAGAAGGAAGAAACCAATAAAAATAAAAACAGAAATTACTAAATATAAGACCAACCATAAAATAAAGAAAATCCTACAGACAAAATTGATTTTTGAGAAAAACCAATAAAATTGGTAGTGATACTGATCCCTAAAAAGAGATATCTGATAACACAAATTATCAACATCAACAGTAAAAGAGGTATTGTTATTCCCTATTTCCCAACATTACATAGGAAATTAGAGTATATTAAAAGAAATTTATCAAAAAATTTTAAAATTAAAATGTCAGAAAAAATTGAAATAACTTCAAAAATACAACATAAACTTTAATACAAGAAAATATAGACAATCTGAGTAATTCTATATATACTAAAAACTTGAATTCATAATTAAAAACGTTCCCAGGAAAAATATCCTGAACCAGATTAATTTCAGGGTGTATTCTTCCAAACATTTAAAGGAGCAATACAACTAACTGCAGAAATTCTTCCAGATAATATGAAAAGAGAGACCATTTCTCAACTCATTGTATTTGGGTAAGCATGAGTCTGACAGCAAAACCTTGCCATTCTATTTCAAGAAAAAAAATCTTACACCGATTATGTTTAATGAATTCAGACGCAAAAATTCTAAACAAAATATTAGCAATTTAATGCATAGATTTCTAGAGGAGATAATACATCATGACTGGGCTGGAACGCCTGGGTGGATCCGTCGATTAAGTGTTTGACTCTTGATTTCAGCTCGAGCCCTGCATCAGGTTCTACACTGACAGCAAGGTGCCTGCTTGGGATTTTCTCACTCTCTGTCTCTGCGTCTCTCTCTCTCTCTCTCTAAAATAAATAAACTGAAAAAAATACTAGGTGGCATTTATTCATGAAATGCAGGGTTAGTTCAAAAATTTGAAAACTTGGCAATGTAAGTCATCACATTAATGAAATAGAATAGAAAGCAATGTAATAATCTCAATATATTATGAAATTATTCAAAAAAATGAACACATATTCATGTACAAAGAATAACTATCAACAAACTAAGAATAGGAAGGAAATTTTTTAATAAAAATACTATCTTCAAAGAACCAATACCCAAGACTTAATATTGAAATCTTAATATCTTTCTCTCTAAGATAGGGGACAAGGATATTTTTATCACTGTTTTAGTTCAGTAATGTATTGGATATCTTTGGCAGTATAATAAGTCGCAGCAAGTCTTAAGATTAAAAGAAACCCCTCATTTATAGATGATATGATTAGGGCTATAGAAACTTAAAAATATCAACAAACTAGAATATTTGCTGAATAAAGTCTGACATAGAGAAATTGATAGTTTTTATATATAATAGCAAACAACTGAAAGGGGCACCTGGGTGGCTTAGTCGGTTAAGCGTCTGACTTTCGTTTAGGTAATGATCTCGCAGTTCATGGGTTCGCGCCCCGCGTTGGTCTCTGTGCTGACTGCCAGCTCAGAGCCTGGAGCCTGTTTCAGAGTCTGTAACTCCCTCTCTCTCTGACCCTCCCCTGCTCACACTGTCTCTCTCTCTCTCCCCTAGAAATAAATAAAACATTAAAAAAATTAAAAAATAGCAAACAACTGAAAAAATTAAATTTAGAAAAAATTACAATAGCATAGAAAAATCTAAATACAAGGAATAAATTTATTGAAAGATGCCAAAATTCTCTCTAGAAAATATAATATATATTATTGACAGAAAGTAAAAAAGACCTTAATAGATGTGAGGATACACTATGTTCACAGATAACTCGATATTGTCAGAAGTAAACTTCTTTTATATATCTGTGGATTCAATCCAATCCCAAAGATATTTTCTGTGAAAACTGACAAGTTGATTTAAAAACATATATGGAAATTCAGAGAATCTAGGATACTTAAGCAAGTATGAAGAAAAAGGAATAGCCAAAAATATTTCTCTTTATATAAAATATTATATGTAATAAAATATAATTTTAAATCTACATTAATTAAGACAGTATGCTACTGGTTCTTGATAGACAAACAGATCAAGGTAATAGAACACATAATTCAGAAAAACAACATACTCATCTTTTTGGCCAATTCATTTACAACTGTTTCATTGTGATTTAGTGGGAAAGAGCCAGGAGTCAACAAATAATATAGAGTAGCTTGCATAATCATATAAAAGAATCCTGCATTGACACTTACCCAATAATAGAGATAAAAATTAGGTCAGAATAAAATATACATTTACTAGTAAAACATTTATTCTAATAGTAAAAATTTATTTACAAATTATATACAAAAATAGATGATAGATAAATGATTATTAATTATCATGATTAGTCAGATAGATACAGATCGATACATTTCTGCTGCTTCATATATACTCCAAAGAAATGCAGATGCATATTCAGTAAAAACATTTAACAGAATGTCCACAGAACATGATTTGTAATAGACCTAAGTTGGAAAGTGACCAAACATCCATAAACAGAGAATGAATTATTAGGTTGGTGTATATTGATAGAATATCTCAGACATAAAAGAGGCCATGAATTATATGACTCAGTTTATATGATGTTCAAGGTAAAAACTATATGTTCAGGCAAAACTAAAACTATACTAATTGAGGGGCACCTGGGTGGCTCAGTCGGTTAGGCATCCGCCTTCGGTTCAGGTCATGATCTCACAGTTTGGGGTTCTAGCCCCACATCGGGCTCTGTGCTGACAGCTCAGAGCGTGGAGCCTGTTTCAGATTCTGTGTGTCCCTCTCTCTCTGACCCTACCCTGTTCACGCTCTCTCTCTCAGAAATAAATAAAACATTATAAAAAATTTTAAACTATACTAATTGAGGATCTAGTTTAATGTGGAAAAGTTTTAGATGAAAGAGTCCTGTTACTTGGTTAATACTTAACTGAAAATAATTGTTTCAACAGGCCAGTGTTCCTGACAAGAAACATATGTTATGTTTTGATTTAAGACTTTTTTTTGCTGTTTTATAAACTTGCATTTATACTTCTAGAAACTCAGGGATTTTAAAGTTTCTTAATTATATATTTAAAAGCAAGATTATCTTTTTAAAATTTTGTTTATTTTCTCTGGAATGCTACTTTTTGAGATTCTTTTATAAAATTTTACTGTTAAACTAATATATAAATCAAATAATTTCAAGTTGGAAGGTATATATATTTTTTTTACTTCAAACATTTAACTATAATTATTTTCAATAGAACACTTGAAATCTTTATCTTATGTTTTGTTTGTTTATAGTTATTCTTTTAAGCATGTTTTATTTGCATAATTTTGTATAGGATTATGATTTCAAAATTTTATATTATATAATTACATGCATATATATATATATACACACACACATATATTCAAAATTTTCAATGTATGAGATTGCTGCACATATTTCTCATTTTGTTACTTATTTTTGTTATTATTGACACAATAATAGTTGAATTTTATGCAATGTAGATGATCAATCTTTAGTTTTCTTTTATACATATGCTCACTACAGCCTAACCCTGAAGGCAGAAAAGATTCCATATTTTATTCTTGTTAATTTGCCCATATTTTAAAGAATTTTTATAGATGATGGCACCAATTATCAGTACTTTATTTACAAAGAATAAGGAAACTGTTAAGTTTTATAATGTGTTTTATAATGTGTCTAGTTGTAGCCCTTTTTGGAAACAGTGAGTTATCAATTACTCCTAAACATTCTAATCCCTTTCAGTTTAATAGGCAAAAAAATCAATTCTTTCTTTCCAGACTCTCAGGTATTGACAAAATTCAAAGCAAGTGATAATTTAACAACACAATTGTTGGCAAAAAAGAAGCCAGATAAGACATAAAAGAATATAAAACATTAACTTGGAGGGCAGCCAAGAAGCTCATCAAACAATATCCAAAAACATCAAATCTTAAAGTGCTCAAGGACAATTATAACTTCATGACCTGTGCACAACAATGGTAGTTTTCAGTCCAGATGTGATATCTAAATTCAGACTTAAAATAATGATTTGGTTCATTGTCCTTTGTCCATTCATAGAAATCTGGCCAATGGTGAACATATATGCAACATCCAATTTTTGTGAGACAGAAAAAGCAAATATTAAATAGATTTTGAGAGTCAGAACAGTGAGAATGCTCCCCTGGACCTCAGCAATCTTTCGGAAGATAAATAAAAACTAAACTTTATGGTGTACACAGATAATCAGTAGTGATCATGGGGTGTTTGGCAGACAAAAATGCAACTTAACAGCACGCCAAATGTTGCATATTAAGCTTTTAATAAAATCTCTCCCTGACAACATTGACAAAGGAATTAAGGTGGGGGCCATAAACAACAGAATAAAAACAAAGGTGGAAAGAGGAGTTAAAGAGTGGTTAAAAAATAGCACTCATCTAAATAATCATCAACATCTTCAGTAGTTGTCTGTCTTTTAGACTTGCTGTTAGTCATACACTCTTACATTTTTATAAGCAAAGTAATTTTTATAATATGTAACCATTGTATATATGAAACTGTAAAGCCTCCGGATAATGCAATCTTGTACCCCAAAGATTATTTCCTTTTCTCTGTAATGCAAATGGATGAAAGTGTAAGCAACACATCCAACCACGGATTGCAGAGGATCATGGCTGTGTTATAATTTATTAATATTCAATATACATCTGGTTCATCCCTGTTTCTAGGGCAGAATTTTGATTGCTCTTTGAGTCTTTTATCCTCATCATTGAAAGGCTGAGGATAATTCTGGACTTCCCTTCAAAATTTCTTTTACCATGTTTTGTTTTTGATTAATTAATAGACTACTTTTTAGAGCAGTTTTAGATTTACAGAAAAGCTGAGCAGAAAGTACAGAGCTATCATATATGTTCTCTCCCCTCTGTGCATAGCATTCCTGGTTATTAGTATCTTAAGACTCTCAGGTAAAGTTATTATTGATGAATGAATTTTGATATGTTATTATTAACTAAAGACCCTACCTTACATTAGGGTTCATCCTTTGTGTTGTACAAAGAATGGGTGTATATATTTTGACAAATATATGATGTCATTTATCCATCACTATAGGATCATAAAGAATACTTTCACTACTTTAAAAATGTCCTATGCTTCACTTATTCATACCTTCCTCCTCCCTAAACCCCTGGTAAACACTGATGTTTTTACATTGTGATAGATTTTCCTTTTCCTGAATATCATGTAAGTGGAATCATACAGTATGCAGACTTTTCAATCTGACTTCTTGTTTAGCCATATACATTTAAGTTTCTTCCATGTCTTTTTGTGGGTTAATAGCTTATTTCTTTTTCAGTGAATGATCATTTCTTCTGCTCCACATCCTTGTTATTTGGGCTTTTATGAAACCAAAGTCCTTTTCTAGCAAAATAGGTTCCCTTGACTTTAGGTGTTTGTGGAGAATGGAATGCTCTGAGCATATTTTATAAAATTTTTTTAATATGTATTTATTTTTGAGAGAGAGACAGAGCACAAGTGAAGAAGGGCAGAGAGAGAGAGAGAGAGACAGAAACCAAAGCAAGTTCCAGGCTCCTAGCTGTCAGCGCAGAGCCTGATGGGGGCCTCGAACTCAGGAGCCATGAGATCGTGACCTGGGCCGAAGACAGGCACTTAACTGACTGAGCCAACCAGGTGCCCCACTCTGAGCATATTTTAAAATGAGCCGCTCTCCATCGCCCCCGCCCTTGCTGGAAGAACAAGAAGATTTTTCTCTGGGGCGCCTGGGTGGCTTAGTCGGTTAAGGGTCCNAAAAAAAAGATTTTTCTCTAATCTTCACCTTGATAACCTGGTAGAGCTTCTGAAGGTAAAATTCACAAAACTGTGTCCCCTTAATAAGACTGAGCCCCCAGAAGTGTCTCCATTGAGACTCAGGTTACACATCCATCACAGCAAGCTTATTGTAGTGTGACAATGAGACCTGTCACATTTTTTGCAAGGCTCATGGAGTGGAGTGAGAGGAACGAGACTTTTTAACATGAGAAACAATCAAAGAATAATAATTTTAGATTATTTTCCAAAATAGCAATCAGTGTACTTCCTACAACTTGACTTCTAGGGACCTAAAGTGAAGAAACTGGATACCAAAGATGGGAATCTTTGAAGTATGTCCATATTCAAGTGGAGATCAAAGAAACCCAACCGAAAGAACTCTGGATGACATTGAGCTAAGGATTGAAAAAAAAATTCTTTTTAAAAGGGCTATTTTGAGGACTATGATTCTGACTTTGGAGGAACTACAGTGGTTAGCATTAGACAGAATCACATATAAAATTCCTCAAATAAAAATCGACTGACTTAAAAAAAAAACCTGAGACCCAAGAGTTTTTATCTTTCAATTAGTGTACATTCAATCCTGGACAATTAGTCAGTCACCCTTTAAATGTTCCCACCGTGGTCCAGTAATGACAGTACATCTGTTTCCAATAACCTGTGATTCTCTGTGTTCATCTATGTCTTGTTTTTAGGGGAGGTAGTAGTGGCCTGCCTGACGACTTCTATTTTCTGAGAGATCCAAGAAGAATGGTTGGTTTTTAGTCTATTGTCAGTTTTCTTCCTATGTCAGGATAGAACTGATGACTTCCAAGTTATTTACATGTTGGACCTTCAGAGCTTTCTAACTCCTCCCTGGTGCAGATTCAAATTGTGGTAAATACTTGAAGTCAAAGATTGGACATGGTTTTTAGTCAGGCCACCACCTTTTTTGCTTCCTAAACACTGAAAGACTTCTGAAATGTTTCTGTGATTTTAAGATGTATTAGTCCCCAAGGTTAAGTCCCCTGTGCAGCCCCAGAATTCAGCCAAGAGCACTGGGGAAGAAATGTGGTTGTGTGCTTGAGGTCCTTTAATCTTATAATTTCTAAGTCTAACCCCACAAAACCACTGATGCCTTCCCCCTTTTTCCTTCAGAGATCAAATACCTTCTGACTATTCAAAACCTCCACACTAAATGAGCAAGAACCCTCAGAAAAATGTCTATTAATCACCAAGACACAATTATACCTGAAGAGTTCAGTTCTCTATGGAATTCTGATTCAGCTAGTCCTCATTGCTTTTTACTACAGTTACAAGATATACTTTTGTGATTGTTTTAGCTTTTTTAGATTTATTGCAACAGGATCATTGACTTACAACAATCTACTACACCTTACATATAAACAGATGCTTCCTTTCTGCCATTTTAAAAACTATTTTCACTGGATATAAAAGATAAGCCTGGCATTTATTTCTTTTCATAGCTTCAGTGTTGTCTTGTGATTGGCTTTTGGCTTCATTTCTTTGAATACAGACTTTTTTCTTTCTCTCTGCATTTAAGGTTTATTTTTTGTTGGCAATTTCCAGAAGTGTTCTTTTGATGTTATTTTTTTTTTCTAAATTTATACCAGAGTTTGAACAACACTTGATTCTGTGAGTTGCCAGTTAATATCTTAAATCAGTGTTTGAAATTCTCAACCACTTCAAACATAATTTATCTCCAATCCTCTGTCCTCTACTATTGGTATTCCAGCTATGTTTGTTTTAGATTATTTTACAGTGTTCTATGTCTTTTATTTATTTTTATTCACTTCCCCTTTTTTGGAAAAAATATCCTCATGTGTATTAGTTGCTTGGGGTGGCTATAATAAAGTACCAATAACTAAACAGCTTAAAACAACAGAAAGCTATTCTTTCACAGTTCTAAACACTAGAAGTCCAAAGCCAAGATGTCAGCAGGGTTGGTTACTTCTAAGAGTTTGGAGACGGGATCTGTTCCATTCTTATTTCCTACCCCTGGGGACAGCTGGCAATTGTTTGCTTGTCAATGCACCACTCCTATCTCTGCATCCACCTTCACATGACATTCTCTCTGTATCTCTGTGCCTTCACATGCTAGCTTCCCTCTGTTTTCCTCCTCTTCTTATAAGGACAACATTCATATTGGATAAAGGGCACACCTCCTTCTGTATGATCCTATCTTAATCAATTACATCAATATTTTCCAAATAAAGTAAAATTCTGAGATACTTGGTGTTAGAGCTCAGTACATCGTGTCACCATTCAACCCATAACAAAGGGCTTCACTCTGCATATTTTGCCCTGACTTCTCTTCCAGCTGAGTAATTCTGTTTTCTGCTCTATAAACCTGCNTCTGAGATACTTGGTGTTAGAGCTCAGTACATCGTGTCACCATTCAACCCATAACAAAGGGCTTCACTCTGAATATTTTGCCCTGACTTCTCTTCCCTCGGCCGACATGTATAAATAGACAGATGAAGAACATGGAAGCTCCGTTGGCGTGAGCTGAGTAATTCTGTTTTCTGCTCTATAAACCTGTCAATTATAGTAACTGAAGTTACATTTGATTTTGTTTTAACAAGTTCTAATTCTTTAGTAACATTCTCCATACATTTACTCATTTCCTTCCATTTTTATTCTATTTTTTACAAATAATTATATGTTTTAAAGTTCCTGTCTGGAGAGAGAGGCAAGATGGCGGAGAAGTAGGGAGCTCTATACATTTCGCCTGCACCCATCTCTCAAACAGAGAAGGTGTGAAGTCGTTGGACACAGCCACAGGAGTTTGGGAAGAGAAAGAGACAAAGTATACTGGGAAGGAAACCTCCTAAATGCATGAGTGCGAACTGGGGAAGATAAAAGCCGGACGGGACCCAGAGATACAGAGAGAGGGGAGGGAACCCAGCTTGCATGCAGCTGAGGTTAGTGAGGTGAGGTGTGGTGAGGTGAGGTGAGCAAGTGGTGGTGAGCGGCCGCGAGTCCAGGGGAAAGGAAAGGAAACCTGAGATTGCTCATAGAACCGTCCCTGAAGAAGAGAAAAACCTCAGCTTGGAAAGACAGTGTTTTTTAGCTCTGGCTGGGGTGCTGACTTTAAACTAGGTGCCCTGGTCACAGAAGGCACGAAGGAAAACAGAACTGCCCCGCGCCCGGCACCATCCATGGGGCAGCACGGTGAACTGGCCTGTGGAGGCNTAATTCTGTTTTCTGCTCTATAAACCTGCCAATTATAGTAACTGAAGTTACATTTGATTTTGTTTTAACAAGTTCTAATTCTTTAGTAACATTCTCCATACATTTACTCATTTCCTTCCATTTTTATTCTATTTTTTACAAATAATTATATGTTTTAAAGTTCCTGTCTGGAGAGAGAGGCAAGATGGCGGAGAAGTAGGGAGCTCTATACATTTCGCCTGCACCCATCTCTCAAACAGAGAAGGTGTGAAGTCGTTGGACACAGCCACAGGAGTTTGGGAAGAGAAAGAGACAAAGTATACTGGGAAGGAAACCTCCTAAATGCATGAGTGCGAACTGGGGAAGATAAAAGCCGGACGGGACCCAGAGATACAGAGAGAGGGGAGGGAACCCAGCTTGCATGCAGCTGAGGTTAGTGAGGTGAGGTGTGGTGAGGTGAGGTGAGCAAGTGGTGGTGAGCGGCCGCGAGTCCAGGGGAAAGGAAAGGAAACCTGAGATTGCTCATAGAACCGTCCCTGAAGAAGAGAAAAACCTCAGCTTGGAAAGACAGTGTTTTTTAGCTCTGGCTGGGGTGCTGACTTTAAACTAGGTGCCCTGGTCACAGAAGGCACGAAGGAAAACAGAACTGCCCCGCGCCCGGCACCATCCATGGGGCAGCACGGTGAACTGGCCTGTGGAGGCAGTTCCAGCGCTGGGTGAAGCGGCAGTGGTGCGCGTGACAGCGGCCTACTGAAGAAACAGCGGCACGGTGCGGTGGCAACGACTCTGCGGACCTGAAGTTGCAACGTTCCCCAAACTCACTCGGGTTGTATCGCTGCTTGACCCTGGCAGATCTGAAGTTGGGACACTTCCCCCACCCCCTACTCAACCCCAGGCAACAGAGAAGCAGTGACCAGTGGGACTGTTCCGGGCGGTATAACAAAGCCTGTGGACTGGGACCTGGAAATGAGGCAGAGCATAGAACTCAGCCCACCTTGGCTACATCCTCAGCACAGGGAGATCGGACCCGAAGAGGTGATTTGCAACACTTGGTTGAGAAGGGACTGGGGCGATGCCATTCTTCTCCCGACAACCACCAAGAAGGGAGGCCAGTGGACACAGTGGAGACAAAACCTGCCTACACCAAACCACGCCGATCCCCTCCAGAGAGCTGTTTTGTTGTTGTAGCTGTTTTTACCTGACCCTGGATTTGCATGTTTATTGGTTTTGTCTGTGCGTTTATGTACCTATGTTCCCTCTGTTTTTGTCTGTTTTCTTTTTCCAGAGCTGCCTCAAGAAACAAGCCAAACTACACATGGTGGAGAGTCCCAAATATCACTACCAGTAGGGAAACAAAATAACCAAACATTCAACAAGAGAAGCCAAGAGACACCATCCAAAGAACACTTCCTGAACAGACAGGACCTGAACAGTCAAAAGAGTCCTCCCTAATACAGCAGAACTCGCAGAGGCCAAGTATACAACAAGCTTTTAAAAGTAACAAGAGATAGAAAGCTAACCAAAATGACAATAGGGAAGAACTCTCCTCCAAAGAAACTCCAGGAAGAAATGACAGCTAGAGAACTGCTCAAAACAGATATCAGCAACATAACTGTACAAGAATTTAGAACAATAATCATAAAATTAATTGCCGGGCTTGTAAAAAGCATGGAGGACATCAGAGAAACTATGGCTACAAACAATATGGAGCTTAAAAATAGTTATGGTGAATTAAAAAATGCGATAAATGAGATATATAATAAACTGGAGGCATCCAATGCACGGATTGAAGAGGCAGAAAGGAGAATAAGTGATTTAGAAGACACTATTATAGAAAAAGAAACTGAGGAAAAGAGAGATAAATTGATCCAGGAACAGGAAAGAAGAGTTTGAGAGCTCAGTGATACAATCAAATGGAACAATATCCATATCATAGGAATTCCAGAAGAGGAAGAGAGAGGAAAAGGTGCTGAAGGAGTCATGGAACAAATTATAGCAGAGAACTTCCCGAACCTGGAGAGGGAAGAGGAAGTTGAAATTCAAGAGGCACAGCGAACTCCCCTCAGACATAACTTGAATCGATCTTCTGCAGGACATATCATAGTGAAACTGGCAAAACATAAGAACAAAGAGAGAATTTTGAAAGCAGCTAGGGAGAAAAGGGCCCTAACATACAAAGGGAAACCTATAGAGTGGTGACAGACGTATCTACTGAAACTTGGCAGTCCAGAAGAGATCTTGGCAGGAGATCTTCAATGTGATGAACAGAAAAAATATGCAGCCAAGCATCCTCTATCCAGCAAGCCTGTCATTCAGAATAGAAGGAGAGATAAAGTCTTTCCAAATAAACAAAAATTGAAAGAATTTGTCACCACTAAGCCAGCCCTACAAGAAATCCTGAGGGGGACTCTCTGAGGAAAGTGTTACAAGGAATGCAAGATACCAGAGACACCACCACAAG
>NW_027531917.1:6304326-6483130 GCF_008692635.1 Crocuta crocuta | reverse complement strand
AGAGATCTGTATGATGAAAACTATAGAAAACGTATGAAGGAAATTGAAGAAGACACAAAGAAATGGAAAAACATTCCATGCTCATGGATTGGAAGGATAAATATAGTTAAAATGTCATTACTACACAAAGCAAACTACACATTCAGTGCAATCCTAATCAATATTGCACCAGCATTCTTCTCAAAACTAGAACAAACTATCCTAAAATTTGTATGGAACCACAAAAGACCTGAATAGCCAAGGAAATACTGAAGAATANAGTGGGGGAGAGGGAGAGAGGCAAACCATGAGAGACTCTTGAATGCTGAGAACAAACTGAGGACTGATAGGTGTGGGGGGGAGGGGGAAGATGGGCATGGAGGAGGACACTTGTGGGGATGAGCACTGGGTGTTATATGGAAACCAACTTGACAATAAACTATTTGCAAAAATAAATAAATAAAATTAAAAAAAATAAAGTTCCTGTCTACTAATTTCAAAACCTGGATCATGATTATTGTCCTCTTTTCTTTTGTGATTTTTAGCTGTGCCTTTTTGGTGGTTTTTGATAAAATCCAGAACACTGTAAAAATAATTTTAAAGTCTCTCTTAAGATGGGTTCTTTAGAAATAAAGCTTCAAATAGAGTGCATGTCAAGAAAATACTATAATGAAAGCAGAAAGGCAGGATAGGGAAAGAGATAGCTTAGCAAATATATATAGCTTCCAGGGATGTCCAATTTTGTTTTAATCTATGGAGATATATTGCTGGGGCACCTGGGTGGCTCAGTCAGTGGTATCCAATTCTTGATTTTGGTTCAGGTCATGATTACATGGTTCATGTGATTGAGCTCTGCATCAAGCTATGAGCTGACAGGACAGAGTCTACTTGGAATTCTAACTAATAACCTCTCTTTCTGCCCCTCCCCTGCTTGTGCTCGCATTCATTTTCTCTCTCAAAAATAAATAAATAAATAAATAAGCATTAATTTTTTTAAAAAAAGAAGTATATATTGCATAATATCATTGGGCCCACTTGAGGAAATAGACCTGTCTTTGGTACCATTGTAAAAAACAATCATTGGCTATGTTTCTGGTTAAAGGAAGATAACTTCCCAGTAAAGGAATATGTCATTAACCAGGGTAAATACTTTGGAAAGTTCTTTGGGATTTCTGTTAATTATTAGCAAGTAATTTTGTTAGCAGCTAAGGATGTGGACATCTTGTTGAAGTTGACATGACACCAGAATATCATCTATTTCAGAGACTAAAGATTATATTTAATTCAAGGACAGTTCACTCTTTCATCTACAAGAGAGACAAATTGGGATCATTTCAGTTCCAGGATGTCTCTAAGTAGAGTTGGAAATTGCAGTTTTGACAAATCTCAGTGTGTTTCCAGTTTGGCTTCTTCCTAGTGCCTACACCTTTCAAGATTCTTGTTGGGAGCTTTACTTCTTCTGAAAGGTCTTACATCTTTGTCTAGTCCTGAACTCAACTCTTTGTCTCCTCAATAGAGTTAGACTTCAGAAAAATTCCAGTTTACTTTTTAAAATTTTGAGTAAGAGCATATATCTCTCATCCATGTGACTTCAGAATTTAGCAAATGTCTTAAAGAAGGGGGGCATGTGACATTACATATTGGAAGATTCAAAAGTTCCTTTTACTTCTCTCTATAGCCCATGAGATGAAAAAAGCCCTGAATGTTATGATCTCCTACAATGGTTCCACTTTGCCCAAGCAAATTCTTATTTTGAGCTTCTTAATAATGACCAAGATTAACAAAAAAATCCTCAAAAATTAGTCTGTAGATTATCAGCTCACCACTATGTGATTTTACCCCACCAAAAACTTAATTCTTCTCATCCTCTTTAGTTCTGTCTTTATTTGTCTAGATTTTCTATTGTTCATGAGAGGAATATTGGTCTGCAGCAAATTACTCCATCCTATCCAGAAGCTACTGGGCTATATTATATTCTCAATTTTATGATAGGATGGGGTAAATAAGAAAAATAAATAGCAAAATGGAAATATTATAGAGTTTTACAATACAGAGATCAATTCTTATAGCAAAAGAAAAGGTAACAATAAAAAATAACACTTGTTTTGGGCTTTATGGGTTTGGAAATTTTCTAGTACTTGTAAAATAAATACTCCAAGCATAGAGAACAGTAGAAGCAAAACCATGAAGTAAATATACACAATATGGATTTAAAGCATGGATAGGTATCAATACAAGATAAAACTGTGAAATTTGGTGGTGTCAGGTTGTGGAAGGATTAGACTCGCACCAATAATTTAATCAATTTAAGTACGGAAAAGTTTGTTGAACATTTTGTCTTACTTCTTAAAAGTAGTCAATACATTCCAAAATTATCTAGTCCTAAGTAGTCAAGAAGGTTAGAAAATTATTACAATATCCTTGACATCATTAAGGGAATTAGAAAAGATTGAAAATGTCTAACTGAACCTGTAGACAAAAGGAATTCAAATTGTTTATCCAATGTTTGTATAAGAAAAATAATCAATACTATAATATTCAAAATTTTTAAATTTTACACAGCACATTGCTAATGTCCACCTAAAATGTATTATTCCCTTTAAATATAATAATAGTGAATTTGCTGTCATATGGTCACCCTTCTCTCTCTTGTTCATAGCTTTTTATGACCATTTGTCTAAAATCTAATAACTAGGAAGTGAGGGGAGAATTCTTTATTGCTCTTTGTCTCTTGTTTGAAAGGAAATTGCTTGAAAGAGACTTTCATTGTCTTTTTCTCCCTATAGAGTGAATAGTCAACACTATGATAATTCTTATTCAATCATGCAAAGGAAGAATTTCTTCAGCTCCAGCATGAATGATCATGTGGAGCTGAGCTTTTCTAGGAGTCTGAACCACCCACTTCATGACTTCTAAGAGTGGAATAAAATAGTGTCTCATTTAAGCCAGGGGCTCTATGTATAGTATCTTAGCCTGTGTTCTAAAATACACAACGGTAACTGAAGACAGAAAATGTTTCAATATATAGAGACAGATAAGAAAAAGTAGAGAAGGTTGATATGTGGTAAAGAGTGAGGTGAATAAATGGACCCACACTTCAGGTCTAAAGATTGATTTTTAAGCACATCTAAAAATTCAAGTAAAAAATAGATACCAGATGATGAATGAAAATGAAAAAAATTTGAAAAAGAACGGAAAACAATATAAAATTCAAATGGGGAAGCCAACTCAACAAGAACTAATTCTATGTTTATCCATACTGTGTAAGTTTAATTAAAATAATTTATTGTATTGAGGCTATATCACTTAGCCTCAGCAATAACAGACAGAAAGAAAAACTATAATCCCTGTTTTTAACTGATTAAAAACATATTAACCATGTATTATTTTCATTTTTCTGTTCACTGGTTTCTTTCGTATTCTTGAGCCCAAAGCGTACCTTAGGAACCAAGATATTTTGTCTTGACCTTATGATGACTATATTTCACAACAGATAAATAAACATTTTATTATAAATGAGAAATAAAGGAATTTTCTTTATATTCCTGAAAGCTGATTAATGTTGTCATTGTATTAATATTTGCCATTACAACACAATAAGAACACCAGAAATATTATTAAATATTAATTATTGTATCTCTATTAAGACACTGTAGCGTGCCTGAGTGGCTCAGTCAGTTGAGTGTCTGACTTTGACTCAGGTCATGATCTCACAGTCTGTGAGTTAGAGCCTTGTGTCAGGCTCTGTGCTGACAACTCAGAGCCTAGAGCCTGGTTCAGATTCTGTGTCTCCCTGTATCTCTTCCCTACTCATGCTCTGCCCCTCTCTCTCTCAAAAATTTTTTTTTAAATTTAAAAGACATTGTAAATATCTATCTCTTTGTTCTACAAATATATTTGAAAATCTGGGCTTCTCTGAGCACCACTTTATAAAACATTGTCCATTTTTATGCTACTATAAAAATATTTTATTCCATGATACACAAAAAGAGTACATTTTTTGAGGGACATTATTTACAAATGGTTGAATAGGTTGTTAAACAAAACAAGCCATTTAGAAATTACAGACACCAATATCTTCTGGTAGCATTGATAAGCAGAACAAATTACCTCAGAATCATTCCTTGAGACTGTTTTAAAATGGTCTGCAAGACAAATGCATCACTATTATCTATTTGAAATAGAACTATAGTTTACATCTTGGTAAACACTATCTAAGATATATACTAAATTCTAATGTGTACTTAATATTAAACATATGGATTGTTCATATTAATGTAAATAGGTTAGAAAAATGAGAAAAAATAAGTGAATATGTTGAGGAAAAAGTATCGTTTTATTCATTACATGTTCTTGGTTGTAAAAAATTGTCGCTCTCACTTTTTATCAAGTCTAAAAATTTCAGTTATCAGAATATGAGATTTTAAGAGTTCACTCAATTAATTATGCCTAGAGGGAATACTACAACAGTGCTGTAATGGGGACAGCTGTTTCCCAGAGAATGCAGTTTCTTTGGGTAAGATCTTTGTAGATGACTTTTGCCTAAGGTATTGGACCCTCACTCCTCCAGGTAACAATTATAAAAATCCCAAGAGAAAGAGAGAATGGCATGATTGTAGAGGTCAACAGCAGAGTGGGGCTACCTCATATTATTGTTGACTTATCCTAACTTAAAATATTCTAACACATTTGAAAAATGCATCAAATGTTTTCTGAGAATTAAATAGAAAATTTCCCAAATTACATAATTTATCGACTTTTTCTAACACGTTAGTATTTATATTATAGAATGATAATATTAAAATCTGAAAAAAATCTAACAGGTAACATCATATTAATTTGCTTTTGCAAATTGTATTGCTTTGACCTACAAATATGAAAATAGTATTTATTCTAAATTGTGTAAAGAACTTAGTTCTATATAAAATAAATCAGCACATTGTATGTAATGAAATATTGCAAGTAAAAAATTAGTGGGCATTTAGGTATAACAACATTCTTCAGAAAAATCAAGGTCTCCCACAACAAGCAGAATACAATTTTAACAGATATTTACCATAATACATTTTTGGTATTTCTTGCTAAAAAGTGAATGTAAGGGATATTGGGTGAATAAACAATCTCTGTAAATTTAAAGTAAGCTTTAGTACAAGTAACCTAGAATGTTGAATTTAAAAACCCTTTTAATCAATAAGGTTTTAAATAATTCAACAGTAAGAGTATATGTCTATAAACTAATATAGTGTTACTAATAATTACTGAAGAGAAAGATAATCTTGTAGGTATTATTTTCTTTGAAAGCTATTCAATTTTTCACATTTTCTACACCTAAAAATAAAAACTTAAGAAATGCATGTTTATGGCATAGATGATGGTGATGTTTTCATTGGCGGATGTTCAACTCATCAAATTGTATGCATCAAACATGTACAGCTTTTCTATGTCCATTATACCTCAATAAAGTGGTTTAGAAAGAAAAACTGGATGACATCACCAAGATGATGGCATAGGTCATTCCTCACTTTGTTCCCCAACACAAGAAGAACAACTAACAACTATTCCAGAACAAAACAACTGACTATACCATAGAGACAAAGACAGATTGCATTAGAAAGCTAGGAGAAGCAGGACACACTGACTGCATTGCCCTTATCCCAGAACAGCATGGCACCACGTGGAGAGGTCTCCCCCGAACCTCTAATTTCGTCAGTGACAAAAGAAAGTCCAGGAGGACAGCCAGCCCCCTGCACCACATTGTGGGCTGCTTTGCAGGAGCCCTTACTCTCACCTCACATCACAGGGATTGCAAGGCAATCTGGAGGGCTCAAACACTAGGAGTCTGCCTGTAATGGAGAACGGGTGAGGGACTTGAAACAGCCAACACTCAGATCTTGTCAAACCAAGTTCATACCTGCAAGAGCCCAAGTAGCAATCCCAACCAGATGTTTTGTTTATCTGTACAACCAAAAATGGTGTACTTTCAGACCAGGGAACTCTGTGGTGTGCAGATCTGGCTGATTCAGACTGTCAAATGGAGAGTTTTGCTGACCCTAGAGCCTGGTTTGACCACACCCAGGCAAGGAGCTGAATCACAGAAAATCGATGCAATACATCACATTAGTAGAATGAAAGACAAGAATCATGCAATTATCTCAGAAGAGGCAAAAAAACATTTGACAAAATTCAAATTCCACTTATGCCAAAAATTCTTAACGAATTAGATACAGAAGGAACATATTTCAGTATCACAAATGCCCAATATGATGAAGCAATAGCCAACAATATACTCAATGGTGTAAAGTTGAAACCTTTTTATCTAAGATCAAGAAGACAAGAATGCCAAATCTACTGCTCCCATTTAACATAGTACTACAAGCTTTGGTAGAGCAATCAGTCAAGAAGAAGAAGTTATCAGAATTGGAAGGAAGAAGTAAAATTGTCTTTATTTGCATATGACCTGATTTTATATATAGAACATCCTAAAGATTTAACCAAAACACTGTTAGATTTAATCAAGGAATTTAATAAGTTGCAGAATACAAAATTAGTAGCATATCTATACATTAACAACAAATTTTCTGAAAAAGAAATAAAGAAATCAATTCTATTTACAATAGCATCCAAAATAATAAAATATTTAAGAATAAATTTAACTAGAGAGATAAAAGATCTCTACACTAAAAAATTACAAGACATTAATGAAAAAATCAAAGACACAAATAAATAGAAAACTATCTTGCATTCATGATTGAATGAATTAATGCCATTAAAATGTCAATATTAGCAAAAGCTATCTATAGATTCAATGCCATACCTATCAAGATTCCAGTGTCATATTTTGCAGAAGTAGAAGAAATACTCTTAAAATTTATTAGAACCAGAAAAGATGCCCAGTAGCCAAAGAAGTCTTTAAAAAGAAGAATAAAGCAGGAGACATCATATTTCCTGATTTCAACCTATGCTATTAGTTGTAATATCTAACAGACAGAGAACAAAAATGAGTATTTATGAGGTAAACAAATATATGTCAAAATGTTTTTGTAGGCCTTACACTACTAAAAATAGGTATATAAACATTTAAATATAGTAAAACTTAAAAGTATGCTCTAAGAAATAATTGGGCATAGATAAATCAAGTCATCTCTGAGGATGAATCTTAGTACTGTTACCTTATATGAGAGCGTGATAAAAAATGACACTTCCTTTAATTTTTAACAAATAAGTTATAAAATAGCACATCCTGGTACCAGATTTTTGTTCAAGTAATGTGTTTTCATTTTCTAATTAGGAAACTTCATAGTTTTAGTCATATATTTCTCTTAAGAATTTAATTATTCTATATATTATAATAGATAATATTGTATACATTTGACTAGAAATAATTACATTGCTACTGGGAAAATTATTATAGCCAGTAATAAAAACTTTACTTGTTACCTCACCATAGTCTTAAAAATTCTCAGTTATGGTGGCACCTTGGTGGCTCAGTTGGTTAAATGTCCAACTCTCGATTTCTGCTCAAGTCATGAGATCAAGCCCCATGTTAGACTTCTGCTCAGCATGAAGCCTGCTTATGATTCTCTCTCTCCCTTTGCCCTTCTTCCTGGCTTGTGCTCTTTCTCTCTCTAAATTAAAAAATATTCTCCATTATAGGTGAAAATTGCCATAAACATCTATATGGGTACACATGTTTGTACAAAACTGATGTTCTTTGTATTTCATGTTGGATTTGTATTTCATGTAGTAGAATTTCTCTATTAAAATGATATCATGGATATGAGCATGTTTATAAATACATTTATATAGTTATTGTAATGTTTGTTTAGTCAACAGTAACATTTATTCAACTAATCTTATATTGTATTCTTTTATTATGTTCAGTTTTTAGTATTAAAATTTTACTGAAATGTTAATTTAATTTAATTTATTTTTTAGAGTGAGACAAAGAGAATGACAGTGGAGGAGAGATGCAGAGAGAGAGAGAGAAAGAATCTTAAGCAGGTTCCACACTCAATGCAAAACCCCACATGGGCTCCATCTCATGATCTCCATCTGAGATCATGAACTGAGCCAAAATCAAAAGTTGGATGCTTAACCAACTGAGACACCCAAGTGACCCTGAAATGTTAATTTTAAACAAGAGTTGTAGGGGGCGCCTGGGCAGCTCAGTCAGTTTGGTGTCTGACTTCCACTCAGGTCATGATCTCAGGGTCTGTGAGTTTGAAGGTCCATGAGTTTGAACCCCATGTGGTGCTCTGTGCTGACAGCTCAGAGCCTGGAGCCTGTTTCAGATTCTGTGTCTCCTTCTCTCTCTGCTCCTTCCCTGCTCATGCTCTGTCTCTGTCTCTCTCAAAAATAAACAAACATTAAAAAAAATTAAACAAGAGTTGTAGTTTATGTAGGTAGAGTTATGCTATTTTTATGTTGTGTACATGTATATATGCATTGGAGAGAGAAAAAAAGACAGAAAGAGAGACATACAGAGAAAATCAAGGAGAAAATATTGATTAATTATTTTATTTTGGTGCAAAATTATTGATATACAATTATTTTTTTTGATATTTTTTATTTATTTCTAGGAGAGAGAGAGAGACAACGTGAGCAGGGGAGGGTCAGAGAGAGAGGGAGACACAGACTCTGAAATAGGCTCCAGGCTCTGAGCTGGCAGTCAGCATAGAGCCCGACGCGGGGCTCGAACCCACGAACCGCGAGATCATGACCTAAGTGAAAGTCGGACGCTTAACTGACTAAGCCACCCAGGCGCCCCTGTACAATTATTTTTTACTTTGAAATTGTATTGCATTAAATAAGGCTAAAAGAGTGACTGAACCACCCAGACACCCCCTTTATGTATATTTATGATACTTATCCTGTACTCAGGTNGCCACCCAGGCGCCCCTGTACAATTATTTTTTACTTTGAAATTGTATTGCATTAAATAAGGCTAAAAGAGTGACTGAACCACCCAGACACCCCCTTTTATGTATATTTATGATACTTATCCTGTACTTAGGATTCTTTGGTTATAGTTTAGAAATTTACTGTTATAATTTTCCAAATGCAAAGCAGATTCCCTCTATATTCTCTGTTAAATTTGAATATCTGTTTAAACCCATTAGCAATAACTAAATACTTCATACAATTCTTCAGTATTTATTTGGATGTCATTGAAAGTCTCTACTACATTTTCAAATACTAGAATGAAATAATGGACATTTCTTAGGTGCATAAAGCAGTAGAAAATTGAAGTTGCTTTGTGTTTCCAGTTCAAGTTAATACAACACACACACAAAAAGACATAGGTGAGATGTTGACCACCAGACATAAATTTGCATATCCTCCTGCATCAAAGAATATTTCATTGATTGACAAATCAAGCAGTGAGAACTGTTTTCTATGTCAACCATTTCTTTCAGAGTCCCTAGACATTCTTGAACCATTAATTTAAAAAGAATAATCATGAAATTTCATAGAGCAGAAAGAGCACTATATCATTTTTAAGAATAGCTGAAGTCAAGTTTCAGCTCTGTTCCACATGAGCTTTATGATATTGGCTTCAATTCATACTTTGTTTTTGCAATAATTAAACTAACATATAAATAGAAAAACAAATCTTTGTAATTATGATGAGATAATGGGTGTGGAATTTAAATTTTATCTAATTTTGTACAAATATTACCTTTAAATGCTTCTATTTGTATACAGGCTTCTTAAATCTGTTTTTTTCACAATGTCATTTTTTATTTCTTTAAAGTTTTTAAAAAATGTTTTTATTTATTTCTGAGAGAAAAAGAGAGACAGTGTGAGCGGGAGAGGGTCAGAGAGAGAAGGAGCTACAGAATCTGAAACAAGCTCCAGGCTCTGAGCTAGCTGTCAGCACAGATCCCGATGCGGGGCTCGAACCCATGAACCATGAGATCATGACCTGAGCTGAAGTCAGATGCCCAACCAACTGAACCACCCAGGCGCCCCAATGTCATTTTTTTTCTGTTCAATAATTAACCATAAGGACCAACAGAACCTACAATAATAATAGTTAAAAGCTCTTGTTACAAGGTATATCTAACCACTAAAGTCTTCTACGTTTTAAGAAGATAGTTCTTATGAATCCATGGCTATTTGATACACTCAAATAGGCTTTTTGTTCACTTATTCATTAAGTGTTATCATCAATTAGATTAATCACTCATCATTAATATCTATCAATATTTCATTTTCATATTAGAGTGCTGTTCTTCACAATGCAAAAAAATTGCCTGTACGGAGACCTGCCACATATACTGAGTAATATTTCCCATAAATGTCTTTTTCCTTGCTTAGTATGAATTATCACAAACCAAATATTACATATTTTATATTGACTTCCAAATATAAAGGGCAGGAGAATTTTTCTTAAATTGTCTATAAGTCAATAAGTAAGAAAATCCACAATATTCAAAACAAATTTGCAATATTGAAATATAACAAGCAAAATTACTTGACCATCCATAGCTATCCAAATGAAAAAAATCCATATATACACTGGTAATATTTGTTATATATGTATATGTGTAAATATATAAGTAACACATAAAATGCATACATGTGTACCTACATATGTATCTAATACATGTATCTACAAAATATGCAAAATTTTTCATAATTCAAATTATAAGGCAAAATAGTGGTAATTTGCGGGAGACATGCTCCGTCTTGTCCAGGGGTACCTTGAAGGCGGGCTGGCGTTGGCATAAAGAAATGGACACAGACAGCTCAGGTGAACCAACCTGGACAGTTTATTGACTCTTCAGCAGGCTTATATATACTTTCTATTTCCTATATGCTTGCATCAAGCTTTTGTTTTTACTCTCAGATAGTTCCTGGAACTTCTTTGATAAAGGAACATTCTGGTTACTTCTTTGCTTTTCTGCTCTTTGAGTTAATCTTTAATCTTACTATTTCGGTGCGTGACAAGATAGAGGGCTAATTCTGTTTTCTGTTTTTACAGTTCCAGTGTTATAGCTGAGACAGTTAGAGCCTACTCTTTGGAAAAAATTGAAGCGTGACTGCTTTCGTAGTATTTACCCTTCCTGTGACCTTCTACAGGGGCATGTTTTCTTTAGTGTGCGACACCGACAAGAATATTGACAATAATGATCTCTTTGGTCTGGGGTCCAAAGGTGAAGACACCATGGCAAGCCTGTTTTTATTGTCTCCCATAGAGACAAGGTGTCTCTGAGTACCAGGGTCCTGACCATGGGATCCGAACCCATTTTCCTGAAAGGAGTGTTGAAGGTCTGGAAGGAGCCATTCTCCCTCTAGGCAATGACCATTCTGGAGGAGGTGATGAATGTGGCAATTCTGGCCTCATAACTTCCCTAGGGGTCCTTCTTAGAAATCTTGGGATATTCTTAGTTTTAAATTCCTTCCCAGGTACATCCCCTGGGGCTTCCTGATCAGCTGACTGTTAAATTATAGGGAAAGGCCCAGCAAGAAAAATAGGCTGATTGGATAGAAGAGATATCAGTAGTTTTGTTTTCAGAGAACTGCTGTGTGATCTTCTCTTGTTGACCCCCTGAGCTGTGCCATCAGGCGGATGATGAAGTTTGGCTCCCAAAGGTATTTAACAATTTAGTTCTTTGTTTATTTATGTTTTCATTTTAATTCCAGTTATTTGACCATATAGTGTGACATTAGCTTCAGGTGAACAATATAATGATTCAGTACTTCCATACAACACCGGGTGCTCCAATTAATAATCCCCAGCACCTGCTTAACCCTTGTCCTCCCCACCTCCCCTCTGACAACCATCAGTTTATTCTTTATGGTTAAAGGTCTGTTTCTTGATTTGTCTCTCTCTCCCTTTTTTCCCCATGTTTGTTTGGTTTCTTAAATTCCACATATGAGTGAAACCATGTGATATTTGTCTTTCTCTGACTGGTGTTGCTTAGTATTATACTCTAGCTCCATCCATGTCATTGCAAATTACAAACTTCATTCACTTTTATGGCTGAATAATATGTCATTGCCTATATATATATATATACACACACACACACATATATATATACACACATACACATATGTATATGTGTATGTGTGTATATATATGTACACCACCTTTTCTTTATACATACATCAATAGATGGACATATGCATATGTGTATGTATATATATGTGTATATATGTGTATGTGTGTGTATATATATATATATACACCACCTTTTCTTTATACATACATCAATAGATGAACACTGGGCTGCTTCTGTTATCTTAGCTATTGTAAATAATGCTGCTATAAACATCAGGGTGCATGTATCCTTTTGGATTAGTTTACTTATATTCTTTGAGTAAATATCAGGTAGTGTGATTGCTGGATCATAAGGTAGTTCTACTTTTTTACCTTTTTGAGGAACCTCCATATTGTTTTCCAGAGTGGCTGTACCAGTTTGCATGCCCACCAATAGTTCAAGAGTGTTTCTTTTGCTCCACATTGTGTCCAACACCTGTTGTTTCTTGTGTTGATTTTAACTATTCTGGTAAATGTGAGGTAGTATCTTGTTGTTGTTTGATTTGCATTTCCTGGATTATAAGTGATGATGAGCATTCTTTTCATGTGTCTGTTGGCTATCTGTAAGGCTTCTTTGGAGAAATGTCTATTTATGTCTTATGCCCATTTTTTAATTGGATTGTTCATTTTGGGAGGCGTTGAATTGTATAAGTTTTTATATATTTTTGCTTTTATGTATTTTTGACCTATCAGATATGTAATTCACAAATATCTTCTCTCATTCTGTAGGTTGACTTTTAGTTTTTTGTTTGTTTCCTTTGTGGAGAAATTTTTTATTTTTGATGTGGTCCCATTAGTTTATTTTTGCTTTTGTTTCTCTTGCTTCTGGAGACATAGCTACTAGAAAATAGTTGCTACATCCAATTTCAAAGAAGTTATTGCCAGTGTTCTCTTGTAGGATTTTTATGGTTTCAGGTCTCACATCTAGGTCTTTCATCCATTTGGACTTATTTTTGTGTGTGATATAAGAAAGAGTTCCAGTTTCATTTTTTTACATGTTGCTGTCCAGTGTTTTTGCAACACCATTTCTTGAAGAGAATGTCTTTTTTCCATTGACTATTCTTTCTTGCTTTGTCAAAGGTTAGTTGACCATATAGTTGTGAGTCCATTTCTGGATCTTCTACTCTGTTCTATTGTCTATGTGTCTTTGTGCCAGTACCATGCTGTCTTGATGACTACAGCTTTGTAAGATAGTTTGAAGTCTAAAATTGTGATGCCCTCAGCTTTGCTTTTCTATTTCCATATTGCTTTGGCTATTCAAAGCAATTCATATTGCTTTTGCAATTCCCTACAGATTTTAAGATTGTTCTAGCTCTGTGAAAAATGCTGTTGGTATTTTGATCACGATTGCATTAAATGTTTAGATTGCTTTGGATAGTATAGACATTTTAACAATATTCATTATCCTAGTCCAAGAGCATGGAATGTTTTTGTTTCTTTTCACTTCTTTGTGTTATCTTTAATTTCTTTCATCAATGTTTTACAGTTTTCAGAGTACAGGTCTTTCACTTCTTTTGTTAATTTTATTTATAAGTATCTGATTATTTTGAATGCAATTATGTTGAGGTGTGTTCCCTCTAAATCTACCTTGTTGATATTTTTTATCATGAATAGATATTGTACTTTGTCAAATGCTTTTTCTGCATCTACTAAAAGGGTCATGTGGCTCATCCTTTCTTTTATTAATGTGGTATATCAGAGTGATTACTTTATGAATATTGAATCACCCTTGAAACCCAGGTATAAATCTCACATGATCTTGATGAATGATTTTTAAAAATGCATTGTTGGATTCTCTTTGCTAGTATTTTGTTCAGAATGTTGGCATCTGTGTTCATCATAGTTATTGATCTGCAGTTCTCTTTTTTAGTGGAGTCTTTATCTAGGTTAGGTACCAGGATAATGCTGGCCTCATAGAATGAATTTAGAAGTTTTCCTTCCTTTCAATTTTTTGGAATAGTTTGAGAATAATAGGTATTAAATCTTCTTTAAATGTTTGGTAGAATTCACCTGTGAAGCCAGCTGGTCCTGGGCTTTTGTTAACAATTTAGTTCTTATTATCTGTCCCTCTTTGCAGCAGTTTTTTTTTCCCACTCAAATCTCATATGCTTGAATATTTCTTCAATATTATCAATCATGCAACAATAGGGCACTTAAGTGACATCTTCTCTGAAATTAATAAAGCAGAATAAGTGGGAAAAGTCTCAGAGTCCAGAAGTATGAAGCAGTAAGAAATGTTTCTTCTTTTTGATATTATCATTTATCCATGCCAAAATAGAGGCATATCTAAAGGCTTGAGACTTTCTTCTGTTTAAAAGTGAAACCATACTGATTCCACAAAAATTATTGGGAGGAACACAGTAATTCCTCACAATAATTTTTAACAGTAGTATCTGTCTTTTGGGTGATAAGATATACAGAAATAAGAAAATTTCCATCTTAAATTGTATTTTGTTTCACATTAATTGAATGCCAATTTTCTGACAATTTAATAAACTATTACAAACTCTCTGGTTAAAACCTGAATAAAATGTGAGAAAAAAATATGAACTTGTTTCATTCAGAAATCATCTAAATCTTTATGACATGAGCTAAAAGTTCATTTTAGCTCGTATTTGGCTTCTCAGAGAGAATTTGAGAATACTGATGATTAAATTCAAACTTTAAAGAATATGCTAGTATATTTAAGTTAAAACTTTGACATTATCTGTTTTATGACTTTATCAGATAAATAGAAAAATATCCATAAAAACTCCATTTGTTCTAAATATGTCATTTTATGTTATGTTTCAAAAAATTTACAGAATATACTTAGCAAAATAAAGTAGAAACAATTTCTTACTTAGATAGAAATCAGTCATAAAAGTGAGGAGAACATTCTTTTCTAATTAATCTGAAAATGTATGTGAATAATTTAATGTCATCTCAATCATGACAGAGTATCAAAGGATGATTTAAAACTTGAACTACTCCAATCTTAAAAGAAAGTAAATTCAGTCACTGGCCCTAAACTCCCTTTGCTTAAATTTACCTGGATTGAACAAGGATCATCTTTTAAAGGATTTCATATTGAGAGGGGTGAATAGGTAGAGCATCAATAAGTTTTAGGGCAGTGAAATATCCTGTATAATACTATAAAGATGGATACATGTCACTATACACTTGTCCAAACCCATAGAATGTACAAGACCAAAAGTGATCCTACATGTAAACCATGGACTTGTAGTGATTAAGGTGTGTCAGTGTAGGTTCATCAACTATAACAAATGAACCACTCTGGTGGGGGATGTTGATTATGGGGTGGTTATGCATGTGTGGAGCAAGGGCTCTAGAGGAAATCTCTAAACTTTCTTCTCAGTTTTGCTGTGAAACTAAAACCACTCTAAAAACTAAAATTATTTTACAATCAAAAGAATCCATATGTATAATGACAGAAATTAATCTGAAATAACAATTATCAAATAGTATTAGTTGTGTATAGAAACTGCAATTATGAAATGTATATATAAACATATTTAAAGTATATATATACACATGTGTGTTTATAATGTGATACGTGTTTGTGTGTACATATGTATATGTCCATATATGCTTTCACAATTTTCTAATGAAAAAATGGGCCAAAGAATGTCTCTTTTTAGAAAAAAAGTACTAATGTTAGTTCTTTAGAAAGTGAAACTTTATAACCAGCTATCTTTAAAAAAATGTAGGAAGTATATATAATCAAAGTTAAAATCTTAAGATATTTAATGATGATATAATGAATAAATAAAATTTATCCCCCCAAAAGATTTATCATGGTGTGTAATTCCATAGTCACTGACATGTTTATGCATATCATCTTCTATATCATACATTGTATAGGATTGTCAATTTTCATGTTAGTCTGTTTTGTCTAAAAGTCCACATTATGGGTCTCCTGGGTGGTTCAGTTGGTTAAACAAGTAACTTTGGCTCAGGTCACGGTCTCATGGTTCATGAATTCAAGCCCTGCATTGGGCTCTGTGCTGACAGCTCAGAGCCTGGAGCTTGTTTTGGATTCTCTCTGCCCCTTCTCCACTTGCTCTCTGTCTCTGTCTCTCTCAAAAATAAGCATTAAAATTTTTAAAAAATAAATAATTTCCACATTATTTGTTATATTGAGAAGTGTATTTATTTTTACATTTGTTTGCTATCTGCAGTTAATAAATATTTTTATCAATATTCTAAATCTATACTTCAAAACTTTCAGAAGATTTTTTTTCTTTTTGGTCTTAAAATATTTACTTTTCAAAGAATTATTTTAATTGCTAGAATTACTTAGATATAAATATTAAGACAACTTCAATTATGTGCATTAATCATTTGAATTATAGGTATCTTGACCATTTAAAGAGGAAGTAAGAATGTCATTTAAATATTTAATACTTTTTTGTTGCTTAGAATTTCCAAATTGGTTTGTGAAATTATGAATATAAACAAATTCTCATGTACTTCATTTCATTTTCCTCAAATGAAGACAGTAACAGAAAGCCACTAATAGAAGATTCTTATAGAGCTGCAATGCTATATATTCTTCAATGCCTCCTTCTATTGACACTTAAGTACAGGTCATTGGATAATTGCTACTATGATACTATGGCATCATCATAATAATAAATTTGTGAAGAGTCTTCAATCATTCTGAGTACAGTTAAGCATCATCCTTGTTAAACAGTATAATCCCTTATGTGAGTGGTGAAGATCAGGGAGTTCCAAGATGAGCATATTAAATCAAGAATTCTTGTGAATGTAATATCACTAAATTGTCTTCACACTATATATTCTGTGGTGGTCTGAGCACCAGAGGACAGAATCTACCTTTGACAGGAAACAAGTGCCCTTCCATAGAAATGGAAAGAACAGAAAAGAACTGAAACTCCCCCTGGAGACATAATATCTGAACTCTCTGATCTTTTTCTCCTACATGCACAATAGAATGTTTGAATCTTTAGCCAACAGTTTCCAGTGTGTGAATCTGATCACTATGAAACTTTCTATAAAAGTGTACCTATCAAAACAATTGCCAATATATATTTGTTAATAAGAAGAAAAATTATTTAATGATTCATTAATCCATTGCCTTATAATGAATTTTATAAGCATCATTGAAATAACAAATAATTATAATCATATGAATTAGAAGTCATTTATTCCTATTTTAAATTAATCTTTAGAGAGAATTTAAATCATTCTAAATATAACAAAGTTATTCCTTGGCATTTCCAAGTTATTAATATTCTAAAATTGTATGTGAAAAGACATCATGTTCATGTCTCTGCTATAAAAGCAACACTTGTTAGAAATGAAAATGCATTGAAAACACTCACTATTATTTATGCAAAATTCAAATAATTATTTATTCAAGGAGTATTAGTGACTTTTCTTTAAAACATAGAGATAAATATGAAAATAGTTAAATTTCTATTTTGCACTACATTGATATGTATATATTTCTAGACAAATTATGTTTTAAGATTCAATAATTTCTAGTTTTCTCTGGGCCAAAAGTAATTTGTAACTATCAAGAAAAGACAAAATTGACGTTTGGTACCTATTGAAGGAATTTTATCAGGAATATAGGCTAAAAGGAATGAGATTGCTTGCAAATGCAGCCTAAACAATTTCAAAGTGATGTCATTACGATATTAAGGGAGCTTCCATTTGGCAGTTATAGACTATAAGCATTGTTTCTTTATTTAGATATTTTAATTTCATGCAGAACAACAACAAAAAAGAGGGCAGTGTGGTCATGTTTAACCCACTGAAGAAATCAAGAAAAGGCAGAGTCAAAGTATTAAAAACCCTGGAACTCAAAATTGCATCCTTTAATTTCTGGTTCTGTTCTTGGGACTTCCAGTCCTGATATGGGCATATTATCCTGGTGGATTGACCCTTTTATAGACAGTAGCTATAAACTATGGTCAAAATGCACACACACACACACACACACACACACACACACACACCCTGTTTGAAGGCCCAGGAAAGTATGGAAAATCAGTTAACTGATGGTAGTAAGCATCTAAAAGGAACAGTCTTGGAGTAGATTGGGTTTTAATGCTTTTAGCCTGAGGGAAGGCATTGACCACACAGAATAGCTAGAACTCTAGTATGAGACCCATAGGTTTTGTTTCTTGAAGAAAGGGTTGGACAGAGTTTGAGAAAAACACAGCCAATGGAAATAGAGAAGCACAAAGGAAAGCATCCCATGTTGTCCATTTTTTGTGTATAAACTCCACCTACATATCTGGATGACTCCTTAAATATGGAAACAGCATAGCCTTTCCAGCAGAAATAACTGAGATTTGATATACTATTAAAGAGAGAGAGCATATACTTTGAATTCAACAGAGGCAAGAGTTTTTTGAAATAATAATAAAAAATGCTCGGAATCTAAAATCTCTACGACAGCATTTACAATGTTCGAGATACAATCAAACATTATTTTTTAAAACAAGAAATATGAAAATGTGACCTAATGTCAGGAGGAAATTCAATCAACGGAGATTGAGTTCAGGTACCACAGATGCTGTATTAGCTGACAGGAATTTTAAAACAGTTTTTATGGAGAAATAGAAACTATGGTGGGAGGAAGCAAATAAAAATTCTGAAAGTAAACAATATGATCTGAAACAAACCTTCTATATATTTCGTTATCATAGACATAGTTGCTGAAGGCTGTTTAAAGCTTACTTATGATTGAAGTGAAGGTATGTTATATCGCATTCAGTCCTCCATGGCATTCAAACATGTGCTGAAGGGTGATGCTGCCATTGGGATTTGGTCAACAAATTATTAAAAATGAAATACTTTTTTAAGAATAATAGATAATAGGGAATTGTATGTTCTGGAATATTCCAAAGTTGTGTGTGTGTGTGTGTGTGTGTGTGTGTGTGTGAGTGTGTATATATATATAGTCAGTTTTAGTGCATCCAGTTTTATGTGATATTCTATATTGATTCTAATGAAAAACTCTATTCAGAGCTACCTATTTGCTTCTGAAATTGTACTAGTTTGGTTAAATGTTACATTCTTTTAATAGTCAAACTCTTTGTGAAATCGATACGCATTTTCAGCAGGTAGAGCAAAGACTCTCAAATGTTCAACACTTAACAGAAACTTTTCTGTGAAATGACCCTGATGGAAGCACTCATTTGAAAATGAAGACGAGACTCCTTTCTAAAATGTTTCTGTACAGAAAAAAAAGCCAAAAAATGAAAAGGTAACATGCAGAATAGGAGAAAACATTTGCCAGCCATATATTGGATAGGGATTAATATCCAAAATGTATAAAAAACTCATACAGCTCAAAAACAAAAACCCAAAAATAAGATTTTAAGAATTGGATAAGGAAGTAGACATTTTTCCAAAGAAGACATTCAGGTGATCAACAGTACATGATAAGATGCTCCAAATCACTAATCATCAGGAAAATGCAAAACAAAATCACAGTGAGATATCACTTCACATTGTTATAATGGATATCATCAAGAAGACAGGAGACAACAAGTGAGGATGTGGAAATAAAGGAACCCTTGTGTACTGTTGGTGGAGTGAAAATTGTTTCAGCCACTATAGAAAACATTTTGAAGATTCATCAAAACATTAAAAATAGAACTGCCATATGATCCAGCAATTTGCATCCTTCTTGATCCTCAAATGCTGTGTTGGAGAGGTCCTGAGTTGATACCAAGTTCTAATATTCACAAAATATTCATTTTGTAACATCTTCCCCTTGAATCTGGGTGGGATCTGTGGTTTGCTTCTAACCTGAGACTGTGACACAGATGATGGAAAAGCACTCTTATAATTATGCTACATTATGTAAACTGCTATATTGGTAGAAGATTCACTGCATACACTTTCTTCTTTGTCAGCTTTGTAGAAGCTATCTGCTTTGTTGTGAGTAGATTTAGGGAGAAGGCCACATGGCAAAAAACCTACAAGTGGTCTCAAATTGCAAAAGGTAGCTTCTAGTTGTAGAGGACAGTCCGCAGCTAATAGTCACAAGAAGCCAGTGCCCTCAGCCTTACAGCCACACAGAAATTAATTCCCCCAACCATCCAAGTGAGCTTAGTAGATCCTTTCTTAGTCAATTCCCCAGATAAGGCTGACATCTTGGTTGTATTCTTGGAAACCGTAACTGAGCCGAATAATGTCCAGACTCTTCACCCACAGAAACTGAACAAATAAACATGTTGTCTTAAGACACAATTTATGGTAATTTATAAGACAGCAAAGGATGACTAATATAAATGCTCTTCCTCACACATTTATATTATTCATTATTTCCCCTAGTAACTTTCAGTTACCATGCATTTCACTATCTTTTATTTTCAACCTGCCTCTATAAGCAGACTTAATATTTCTTAGATTTGTTTCAGGTTATTTCAATGAAATATAATTTATTTCATAAAGATATTGATGAATGACTAGTATGCTTTCACTTCCCAAATAATTTTCCCAACATGGTGACACAGCATGACTTTCCATCTCAATGCCACCTCCACTCCCCTGTAGATGTAGCTAACTTTCTGCTCTGCTAATCAGTCTTCTAGAATAATCTAATTTTCTGCTTTGGTGGATGAGCAAACTAAACAAATTCTTACCTTCACAGACAAGCTTTAAGAAGCAGCATTCCTGATTAACAATCAAAGTATCAACTAGTACCCACGAAAATGGGAAAGTAACTACATTTTCAGATTTATTAATTTTATTCATGTCACCTTTGATAAGAATTCATTATAAAAAGTGACAATGGAATAAATAAGATTAAAACATATACCTTTTTATATCTAGCATTAAAATTTACTGGAAATAATTGAGACCTCAAAGGTTTGACATTTTTTTAAAATCAAACAATAATTATAGCCATTTTATCTTTAATTTTTAGATCTAGATAAAATAGCACATACACAATAAGTGCAAATTTGTTAATTTGATAAATATATTTGGGTAAACAGAATGATCTAGGAAATATGAACAAGACATAGTTACCACCCTAAGGGAGTATATAGACTAAGAGAAATCATGACATATGATGGCATACACCAAAAGTGGATGCCTCAAAACAGCATACTTTCATGAAATTTCATAGATTAAAATAAATCTAATTATATATAAAATTATGCTATTAAAATAATGAGCAATGAAAATGCTGTCTGAGAAACAAAAAATACACTGTATGCAATTGTGAAGAATACTTTTGGAGAGTTCAATAAACATTCTACTTTTTCCCATAAATAATATGAAAGATATGGTGTTAGTACTAAGTGTATCATAAAGTACTAACTTTAATTGGGAATATGAGTGTGTGTGTTTTATGTTTAGGCAATATTTGTACAGTATATGACTGTTGATGTTTTTAGAAATAACCAAAATGTTTGGATGACTCCATAAACAACTTAAATTATTTTTGCTAAATTGCCATAATATATTTAAAGTACTGCCTTGATAACATAGAAAGGCACACATAGACATGCATAAGACTAACCTCCCCAATGGCCTCCCAGCTCCATGTTAGGGTCCTCTAATGTTGCTGACTTCATTTCAGAGAGAACTTATTTTTCTCTTGTCTTTGCTCCATATTTCCTAACATATAGAAATTCTATTTAACTGTCTTCATTTTAACTATTTTCAAAATAACTATATAAATTTTCCTCATTTTCTCCCCTCCCCACACCAAAAAAATGACTGTGCTGCAGCACAATTAGTTGGCCACTTCAGCAACTACCTCTAGGAGGAGCCACTCTAAGGAGAGGTCTGCCCTCCCTTGCACTTGAGGAGAGTGCAACATTCACCTGACCTCCCAGAAGTTTGCCAAGCTGCATTGGAATGGTCCCTCTCCTGATGGTGTGAGTCTTCAGTCTAGAGAGAAACATGAGGGAAGAGTCTGATCCTAGCTTGAAGCAGAAGTCGGAGGTTGAACTTTGACCTTTCAGCCAAAAATGTACAGTTCGAGGCAGGGATGCAGGCAGAAATGAATGGAAGAAACAATAATGATGACCAGCGTTATTTATTTAGTGGGTGCCTTGTGCCAGGCTGATATAATCAAATAGACTCAAGTTCTCTACCTTAATATCCAAGTAAGGATTTTGTGCCTGTAGGATGTTTCTGAGTCCTCAGAAACATGCATGGTCTCCAAGTAGCTGAAGATCATCTCCTATCCCTCAGTTCCCGCTGTCTCCATCTCTTCAGGTACTTCCTGGTACATCCTTTATGCTCCTATCTTCTCCTTGAAAAGCGGCATAGCACAGTGGTAGTGAGTGGGGACTTTGCAGCCATACTGCCTCTGCCAAAATCCCAGACCTAGTGCTGGAATCTTGGACAAGTATTTAACTTCCAAGCTACTCTATTTGTTCATCTGAAAATAGTAGTACCTGTCTCATTTGGTCAACATTTGAAAGTGATAATGATAGTGAATGACACCCAAAAAACAGTAAATATGTTTGTGAAATAAACATTGTTACATACTCCCTTTAAAAACAAACAAAAAGCTCATTGAGGAAAAAGCATTAAATGCATGCCCATGTGAGTAAATGGAGGGGTCAAGTGGCTAAATTTCCAAGTTACTTTTTTCTAATTACTCAATCCTTTCAAATTTGGGTTTTCCAACTCTAAATATCAGGATCTTAATAGAACCACACCATTTCCTTAATCTGAAGGTAATCCTCCTGAAGAATTCCACAGACAAAATAGAAAATACAAGTATCTTAAAATAGATAAATCCTATTAAAGAAGTTAATTTATATTTTTTTCTTTAAAGTTTATTAATTTTGAGAGAGAGAGAGAGAGAGCAAGAATGTGGGAAGGGCAGAGAGAGAGTCCCAACTGGATCTACCTTATGCTGCACCTGATGTGAGATTCGAATTCACAAACCATGAGATCATGACCTGAACCAAAATCAAGAGTCAGACGCTTAACCAACTGAGGCACTGAGGTGCCTTTAGAGAAGTTAATTTAAAACAAGGTTTTATGAGTGGGGTTCCTGGGTGACTCATTTGGTTAAGTGTCTGGCTCTTGATTTTGACTCAGATCATGATGTCAAGATCATGAGATTGAGCTCCACTTGGGGCGTAGCATGGAGCCTTCTTGCAATTCTCCCACTCTCTCCCTCTGTTTCTACTAATCACTCATCTCCTGCTCTCTCTCTCAAAACAAATAAATAAACTTTCCAAAAAAACCCCAAGATTGTGTGTCAGAATTATAGACTAGGTAATATGTGATAAACTGGTGGAGGCTCAATATCAAACATATTTCTTAATTAGTTGTGGCAGGTTGTTTTTTTCCAAATACATAGTTGTCAAATATATATATTTTTAAATATGCATTCTATATCTTCTTAAAAAGAAATACTGATCCTCCTCTTTAATTTGATTGGTGTCTCAAGATGTCCTCAACCAATAGAGTATAGTGGAAGTGATAGCATGTGACTTTCAATGCTAGTTTGTTAAAAGATTAGTGCTATTTGTTAGGTCACTCTTTCTCTTTAAAGAGGGATCTTGGCAGTCTTGGGTTGATAAATAAAAAACTTGCCTACATTGAAAATGTCATATTGGAAATATCATATATTCAGAAATATATAGAAATAGAGAGACCAAGGAGTTTCTACACAGCGATCAGTGTATAAAGCTCTTAACTTTGTGATAAATCCAGCCCCCAGCCTTTGAGATGCCCCAGGTGATATCATAAGAAGTAAACACAAATTGCAAATATATGAGCAAAATAAATGTGTATAAAAAACCAGCTTCATTGAGATGTATATAACATATATAATTTATCCATTTGTAAACTGAACATTTCTAGAGGACTTGGTTGGCTCAGTCAGTTAAGCATCTAACTCCAAATCTCAGCTCGGGTCTTGATCTCAGAGATGTGAGTTCAAGCCCCACACTCAGCCCCACGCTGGGTGTGATGCCTACTTTTTAAAAAAGTTATAAACTAAACATCTTTATGGTATTTTCTGTATTCACAGACATGTGCAATCACTTCACAATGAATTTTAGAATATTTAGAAGCTCCAGACCATAGCGATTGTTCCTCATTGCCACAACCTCTTTCCATACCCTGGCCTTAGGCAACCACTAATTAACTTACTGTTGCTGTAGATTTGCCTGTTTTAGACATTTCATATAAATGGAATTATAATAGATAGTCTTTTTGTGACTGCCTTTTTTCACTTAGCATAATGTTTCTGAGATTTATGAATACTGTAGCATCTATCAGTACTTCATTTCTTTTTATTACCAAATAATAAATTGTAAGGATATACCACATTTTATTTATCCATTCATCGGTGATGGACATTTGAGCTATTATAAATAATGATATTATAGACATTCATGAGCAAATTTTGTATGGACCTAAATTTTCATTTCTTTTGACTCTATGCCTAGGAATAGAACTGCTGTGTCAGAGAGTAACTCTATGTTCAACTTTTTAGGAACTGCCAAACTGTTTTCTATAGTAGCTCCACAATTTTACATTCCTACCAGCAGTTTATGAGGGATCTGTTTTCTCCACATCCTCACCTATGCTTGCTTTATCTCTCTCTTTCATTATAGCCATCCTAGTGGGTGTGAAATGGTATCTCATTGTGATTATATTTGCATTTCTTTGATGGCAACCGTTGAGCATCTTTTCATGTGCCATATGTATCTCTTCTTTGGAGAAATGTCTATTCAGATCCTTTGTCTATGTGTTAATAGTCATAGTTCACAATTTGTCATGTAAATAATAAGTCTTAAGAAACTTTTTATAACAGATTTATTGAAATATCATCCACATACCATGAAATTCATTCCTGTGAAGGGGTTTTAAGTGTATTCACAGAGTTGTGCAACTATCACCATTATTTAATTTCGAAACACATTCATCACTCCAAAAAGAAACACCATACTCATTTACAGCCACTCTCCATTGCATTCATTATCCAAATATGTGTTTAAGTTCCATATATTTGTGTTCTATAGCTGTCTATAAAGTCAGTTCTCTTATGGTATTTTCCAAGTCTTCTAATTTTTGTTGATCTATCAAGTATTGGAAGTGGACTATTGAATCTCCAACTATTGCAGAGTATTTAGTTGGACTGTTTTCCTCCTCCCCTTTACCTCCTCCTCCTTCTCCTCTTTCTCTTCCTCCTCCTCATTCTGCCAATCTCTTTATATCTTTGCATTTACTTACAAGGACCTGCTATTTTTCTATCAGTTTTCTATCTGTCTGTCTTAGCTCAGGTTGCTATAGCAAAAATGCCATTGCCTGGGTGGCTTATAAACAACAAAAGCTTATTTCTCACAGTTTGAAGCAAGAAGACCAAGATCAGGGTACTAGCATAATCAATTTCTTGTGAGGGCTCTCTTCTCGACTGCTGACTTGTCATTGTATCTTCACATGGCAGAAAGCAGAGACGAAGCAAGCTCTCTCATGCCTCTTGTAAGGATTTCATTCTCATGATCTCATCTAATCCTAATTACCCCACAAAAGACCATCTTCTAATACCATTACATTGTGGTGTCAACATGTAAGTAATTCAACATCTGACCTTTGGTAGGACATAAATATTAACTCAATAACAATGTCTTATGTCTGTCTCTCTCCTTTATTACACCATTACTATGTATTATATATTTATGTAACTTAACAGAGCCAATATACAAAGAGATCATACCAAACAGTAGGACAAACCCTATTTGAAGAATTGAGACAAAGTGTTCCAGGCTGTACCTACCCATGACTCTGAAGTTGCCTTCATCTTCCCAGCTTTTGAACAGTCTATAGTAGCTATCCTTTATATGTCCCATCATTGTATATAAGATATACATGGACAGATAACTTTTAAAAGGACTATAGTCAAAGAGCCGTATATGCTCATTTGCACTTGGACAACCTAGATAATGCCATACCAAGATGAGACTGGCAGTTTTAGTGGAGTGATGACTATATTGTCAATGTGAGATGGTTTTGAATTGTGACCAGAAGGAGGACAATTTCAGACTATATTTTTTAAAAACAGATATACCAATATATATTCCATCACAGATCATCTTCCTATGCTATGATGTTGACACTGCTCCATCAAGAGAGAAGATTCAGGTGCCTTCCTCTTAAAATTTGGAAGACTTTTGTAATGACTTTGATGACTAAAATATGTCAGACATCTCACTGAGCGTTTTACAAGTGTAAGTCATAAGATATGATATGGCTTCCACCTGACTATTCCACTTGAGACACATCTTAAGTGCCTGGAGATAACATATAAAAAATATGAGTACTTGGAAGACACCATGCTGAAGATAACATTTTTGAGAGATCACACAGAGATAGAAAGAATTGCTTGAAAAGATGTGCCAGGCCTCAGATCTTTGAATCTTCCTAGAATCAAGTGCCAGACATGTGAGTGAAATAGCCTTCAAATATTCTAACCTCACTCTTCGAGATCTCCAACTCTTAGATTAAACATTGTAAAGTAGGAATAAACCATCCTTACTGTTTCAGGGCAAAATTTTAACTGTCACACTGATATAATGTATTGCATTATACAACTACATCTTGGGGTAAGATGTTATACAAAATACAAATTATTTTAATCACAAATCTCCCATAAAATATAAAACTTCTGTTAAATTAAATATCAAGAGAATATTTGATACAGAATTAGCAGTCAGGGATCATAATCATAGGCTGGGTTCCACCTCTAAGTAACTTGTGACTTTGAACAAGTCATTTAATTTGGAAAGTTTTGCTATTTTTTCTGTAAAAGTAAGAGAACCCTTTGTGTAATATATATTTGTTATATGAAACACTCAAAACTTTTTCCAAGTTTAACATTATCCATGGCCTATTATGGAACAGAACACTGAAAAACATGATTATTATTCAGTAAGAATATGTGATTGACAAAAAGAGAAGCGATTAATTTATACTTATGGTAAGTGCCAATATTTAAGTGCCAATAGTTAGGTAAATTTATTATAACCATATGTATATAATTAAAAATCTGTTTAGTTATACAGAACTTAATGACCATGCCTATATCCATGTCACTAGTGAGAATGGACATTTTAATGTTTTTTTAAGATCCTTTGGAAGATTGGGGTGCTTGGGTGGCTTAGTTGGTTAAGCGTCCGACTTTCGCTTAGGTCATGATCTCACGGTTTGTGGGTTTGAGCCCCGTGTTGGGCTCTGTGCTGACAGCTAGCTCAGAGCCTGGAGCCTGTTTTGGATTCTGTGTCTCCCTCTCTCTCTGACCCTCCCCTACTCACGCTGTTTCTCTCTCTCTCCTAGAAATAAATAAAACATTTTAAAAAATTTAAAAAAAAGATCCTTCGGAAGATCAAGACTAATTCTAGATTATATTCACTATATGATTTAGGCATGGAAAAGAGACTGACCGCAATAGAGGTCTTTTTGCCAAATGGGTAGAAAAGCATTTTGGTAAATAATTCTATAGAATGAGTCCACATGGTTCAATCTAAATGTCCCACTGTTAGAAGGGGAAAAGATTTTCAATACACTTTAAAGTATTTTATTTAAACATCTACAAATTTAATGACTGTGTGACAGTAGAAGTTCTCATTGATGGAAGATCAAATTTTGCCTAGTAGTAGTGGAAGGGATGCAAGTGATGGCAAATTATTGGCAAGAATTCCTTTTAGGGGAAAACAGGTCAGATATCAACACATAGATAAGTACAAAAAGTTGGGGGAGATAGAGCCAAGAGAAATGCTTTCTTTTTCACATAATTGTTTGTTCTCAGTCCAATGTTGTCATAGGAAATTTTTTCTGGGTAGGTTTGATTAAACGTAGTCATTAGAAACTTTTCAACTGATGTCAAATAATTTATCATGCAGTTCAACTGATAGATAAATATTCTCTAATATGCAAGTCAAAGTTCATGTTTTACAAATACATATGTATGTGTATGCATATATATGTATGCATATGAATATATTTATAATTAGTACTTTACTGTTGGTATGACAGTATTCTTACTGTCCACAAGATGCCAGATATTTCTATTCTTGTGATATCTATAATTATTATAAATCTGTAAAAAATGTTTTAAGTACTTGACATGTTATTTTGTTTAAAATATTTCTATCATTCTAGAGCTAATGCATGACTGTTCACATTGTATGCTTAGAGCTCTGGAGAGTAGAATGATTGAACTACCTATTTCAGATGTCTATAATAGTTTTGCTTATCTGGAACATACTAATCAATCATGGCAATCTTTTCCACTGAGCCTTGAAGAGGCTTCACAATACTTCTCAAAACACCACCATGGGCAATAGCTATCAATCTATCTAAGCTAGCATTAGAAATGAAATATATTTTTCCATCCCTAGGCTGGAACTACTCTACAGTAATAACTACTCTCCTGATTTAGCAGTGCAGATACAAGGCTTCCTCAGAAAATGCATAAGGATGCAAATCTTCTATCCTATGTACTTCCTAACATGAATGATTCAATAAATGAATTGTTAGAGTTCTGAGAGTATATTTCCACGTTTGTTTCTTTGTTTGTTTGTTTTGAGAGAGAGTGAAAGACAGCATGAGCAAGGGAGGGGAAGAGAGAAAGGGAGAGAGAATCCAAAATGGGCTCCTCACTCCAAGTGCAGAAACTGATGTGAGGCTTGAACTCACCAACTGTGAAATCACGACCTGAATCAAAATTAAGAGTTAAGTGCTCAACCAACTAAACCACACAGGTGTCCTTCCACTATTTTTTTTAAAGTTCCCCTCAAGGGTACATGGTGGGATTGCAATTTCTCTCCTCTTTTGGAGATGGTCATGTACCTGTGACTTATTTTTGGAATGGAATGTAGGAAGAAGTGGTGTATATCTCTGAGCAATAAGTCTCCTTGCCATTGTCAATTTTGAATTATTTGTTGCAAGGGAGCCTTCATCCCTTGAGTGACTGCCATGAGAAGAACGCTTCCTGCCAACATAACTTGGATGAAATAGAAGAGAAACAAAAATTTACTTTTTCACACTGTTCCAATTGAGATTGAGATTCTGTTACATAGAAGTGGGTTGCTGGCACTAAAATCAACAACAATGATTATAACTAAAAGGCATGCTTTTGACTTAGGAGCTGAGCAGCTGGTGGCTTTTGAGCTACTATCAGAGACTGGAAAAATCACAATCCATACTACCCACTGGAAAAATGCTGAAAGTGTCACTCATAGTAACTTTGGAGGTAAAATGTATGATTATGCATGATTAATGAATTATGTCTAGAGGAAGAGGTTAGGAAACAGAATTTTTAAATCATATTTGTGGTTTTATATCAGGTATATTTGGCAAAATATTTGAGAAGAGATTACCAAAGTAGTGTGGGACTTTCAGAATTTGGAGTGATGACATCTATGAGTTCACTTTCTCACATAAGAAATAAAAATACTGCCAAATTGTGATAACCAAACATTTCAGAACTTTTTCAAATAACCAAAGGAACAGAGACAAAGTCTGAAAAGCATTTATTAAGGAAACCTACTGAAACAATAAGAACAGCATCTTTGGCATACTGCTTGGAGTTACCCCCATCCCCTTTCCCCAATTCCATGCTGTGGTCATGATGAGGGCTGGCAGACTCCTTGCCAACAGAAGGATTTTGTCTCTCTGGGAACTTGTTAAAAGCCCCATCTTCAGACAACATGTAGTATTTTGATCTCTTTTGAAAAGCCCCATTCCCAACCTTGTTGCTATTTGATCTTATTCCAAGCTCTATTCTCTGGGAAAAGCTCTATTCTAGGAGACTTACTGAAAATAATGATCACCTGTAATAGTTAACATTTCAACTCACAACTTACCTTCACACAAAAATTTGCATGCAAATGTTTATCCATAATAGGCAAAAATTGCAAGCAACCAAGCATTCCTTCAATGGACGTATGAATAAATAAACAATGATACATTTACAAAATGTGTGCTATTTTGTGAGGAAAAGAAATGCCCTTCCAAGAAGCAAAAAGTTTAACCTGTAATACCTATTGCTAAATGAAAGAAGCTACTATTTTAAGGCTATATTTTATATGATTATATTTTGTCAATCTGGAAAAGGCAAAGCTATACATGACTTTCAAAGGTCAATGGTTTGCCACAAGTTCAAGGTGTGAAGAGTAGAACAAATGAAGCATAAGGGATATTTTTAGGATAGTGAAGCTATTGTATGACACTGTCATGGTGAGTATATGGCAGCATGCATTTGTCAAGCCAACAGAACTTTATAGTTGATAGAATAAACTATAATATATGCAATTTAAAAATGATTTAGCAGGTCAGTGGATCTCAGTATGGAAAGCAGAATGTGACAAAAAACTCTAACTGTATCAGAAACATAGGAAACAACTTTACTAAAGCTAGAGGGGGAATCAATATTGGTCTAAATAACTTCAGAAATGTTTAGATCCTCGAAAGCCAAAGGTAAAGAAAGACTACAGATTTGTATTCTAGATAATACAGTTTCTTCCCATTGGGTAAGGCTAAGAATTCTGAAATCACTGTACATTTATACTGGAATTAAACAATTAAGTAAACAGATGGCATGGTCAGTGTCAGGTTTCTCACTATGAGAGTGAGAAGTTGTAGATAAACAAAGGGAGAAGGCTAGAAAGATCCATGTTGTAATAGATTAGAGTTAGATGCATCAATATGAATTTATGTTTAGCTTAAAATAGATACAGATGATTACATACAAAAGTTTGTAGATATATGTATGTATATAAGCTAGTACACACACACACACACATTTTCTTGCCTTATCAGTTGAGTGGCTTCACTTCAGTTGAGACATAGATGTTTTAATAATAGAAATAAATAATCAAATTGAAACCATGAAAACTTTAATCTTTAGTAAAAATTTTAATAATTAATAGCAATAATCAACATATAACTTTCAAATTAAACTATTAGCAGAAATTTGAATCCAGTGATAAAAAGATCTATACTTGTTTTGAAGCAAAGGATATTTATTTATTTACTTACTTATTTTGAGGTGAATTAACATTTCACATTATTAAATAATCAAATTTGCTCTGTATATTATTTTTGAGAACTTAACTCTATGCTCTAAAAGAATTATAATTTCTCTGGAGTACTATTGCTCATGAACACATTATTTTTCTATGCACTTAATAAAAACTACACTATTGTTTATTACTGTGTTAACTCAAATGAACCTCCACTTGTGATTTTGGGACTGGTCACTTCTGAAACTACCAGCAACCAATGCAGTAAACCATCCAAAATATCACAATATAATCAATAAATCCTTCTGTATTTCATTCATGCACAGAATTATGCTAGGATGTGGATTCTAATTAGAAGAAGTGCAAATAATGAGTACTTTGTAATTATTGATTACCCAGGCATTTAGTAAATGGGGCCTATGAAGTGCTCATTCACATTGTATACAAAAGTTCAAAGAAAGGTAATTTAGAGTCAAGAGCACAATTTATTTTCATCACCATTCTTTTAACTCTTTCAAGCTAAATTTAAAATAACCATCTCTTAGAAAGATTTGATATTTGAAGAACTCCTTTTGAAAAAACTAACAACAATTAGGAAAAACATTTTTGGAAACCGTCCAAAGTATTTGCCCTTATAGCTTGTTGACATAAATGTCATGAGAAATATTCTATATTCTCTATTTATGTTCTAGTGGATACCTGCCTATAATATCTGCCAAATATTCCTGCCAAATTGCAATCTTGTGAGGTTCAAGGATGCTAATTAGTTGTATTTGTTATTTTTATATAATAGAAGCTATAAATTTATAATCAATTGAAGAGCTAATAAATAGAAGACTCAAACTGACCTGTTTAATTATGATTCTCTTTCTCTCTCTCTTTCTCTCTCTCTCTCACATGCATGCACACATTACTAAAAAGGTATTACTAATATCTTTTTGAGCACAGTCTCACACCTTAAAATGTAATTTTGATTTCTTAGAAGAATGTATTTGTTATGGACACAACTGAGGTTTAGCTAATCGATATTACTTAAGTGTTACTAGAGAAATTGTATAGGAGGAAAAGTGGCATGTCCCAAGAGTATGCTAAAAACATAACAAACATATCAGCTGAGACTAATGATCCATCTAATCCAGCATTCTATATTTTATGGTTACTAAAGTTATCTTAATTGTTTTATGAGTTCTAAATTAAATGCTCTTCCATGGGTCTCTGTTATGGTAATCTCTATCTCACAAGGCAGGACTAATGTGCATTCATGATAATTTTATGTCCAGAATGACAACTGCACTTATTCCATGAGAATCTTCTAGTTCAGAGTCTTTGACTAAAAAGATTTAATTTTGTACAGGAAAGAATTATTTTTAGCTAGCAATGTTATTCTCAAGCCAATGATTTTTAAATATTTACTCCAAATTGCCATGGCTTATTAGATGTTCCTAAATTCTGTTGCTTGCAATTTTGCCACAGAAATCACATTTTATTAAAAGTCCCTCACATTAAGTAGTATTTGTGCATGGAATGTGTTTTGTTTGTTTGTTTGTTTCTTCATTTTGGAGGCCTTAATGCCATTTTTTCCCGGTATTTTCTTTCCAAGGAAATGTATATCTTTCTGTAGTATAAACGTGATTGAATATAAAATAAGCTATTAAAATTCAAAATGATGCTCTTTTAGGGGGCACTGGGTGGCTCAGTCTGTTAAACATCCAACTTCAGCTCAGGTCATGATGTCACAAATTGTGGGTCTGAGCCCTTGTGTCAGGCTCTGTGTTGACAGCTCAGTCTGGAGCCTTCTTCGGATTCTGTGTGTCTCTTTCTCTGCCTCTCCCCACTCACACTATGTCTCTTTCTCTCTCTCAAAAATAAATGAACATTAATTTCTTTTTAATAGTGCTCTTTTGGGGTACCTAGGTGACCCAGCCAGTTAAGCACTGACTCTTGATATCGATCTTGCGATTGTGAGATTGAGCCCGGCCTGAGCATAGAGCCTGCTTGAGAGTCTCTCTCTCCCTCTCTCTCTCTGTTCTTCCACTGCTTGTGTACATGCTCTCTCTCTTTCTTGAAAGAAAGGAAGAAAGAAAGAAGGAAAGAAAGAACTTTAAAATAATGCTCTTATTATTTTAGGAGGAGAGAGTTTAAAGGAGAGGAGAGAGTTTAAAAAAGAGGAGAGAGTTTAAAGTTAAAAGTTCAAAAAAGACAGAAAAGTATATATAAATGGATGATTTGATGATAGGATAGATAAACAAAAGAGGCAGAGAGAAGGAAGGAAGGAAGGAAGGAAGGAAGGAAGGAAGGAAGGAAGGAAGGTGAAATTCATCACAAAATTATTTTTGATTACATTCAAGTAATGGGTAAAAAAATATTATGGTGATTTTGCCTTTATTTTTACTTTACTATTTTTCCCAATTGGATATCATCAGCATTTTAAAAAAATTTATTACTAACTAAATGCTACAAAGCACTACTTTTAGATATTAGGGCAAAAATTAAAATGACAAGGCAACTATGTGTGTAATAAAAATAATGAAAAAATGACTAATGTCCAACATTGTAAGGTTAAAAGATAAAGTGAAACACTTTTGTGTTTGAGTGTAATAATATAAACTAAAGTTACTAACTTACCTGGCATCTGACAATTTCTGTTCAGATAAGGTTCTATTTCTATGAAAGAAGTAACAAACACACTTTTTAGAGATTTTTTAAAAAAGAAATCTGATGAATCTGTGGTTCAGACATCCTGGTATTAAAATAAACTTATTAAGAAGTGTATGACCATGATTACAAATACACTCTTCTGAACCTGAGTATGACAATTAAAAAAAAATGAAAAATTGGACCTGATGACTCCCACGTTTTTACCAACCCCAACGGTGTCATCACACAGCCATTCCCAATAGTGTCTGCTTTTAGTCTGACAGTTCAATATCCTGAAAATATCTCAAAGTACAATTTACCAAAGAATGAAAAAGTCTTCACAGCACTGTGAAAACTGATATGTTCTGAGACAACTACAATATCTCACCCTGTAGGAACTGTGTACTTTGACTAAAACAAATGTTAAGCTTAATGAAACAATGTCAGTATTCACGCTGTGGTAAAACCCGAAGATGCTACACTGGCTGAGAGAATGATGGACATGACACATTATTATAATATTCATTTTGAAGTTAAAATTTCAGTTGAAGTCTTTAAATCAGGCCAGACACAATTTATGCACACCCATGTTTCTCCATTCTGTCAGTCATTATCTCTCCATTTTAATGTGTGGCGTCTAGCATTTAATTGAGTTTCTAAAAGAGACTAATTAATCATGAAATAGGTTTTAGCCAGGTTTTCAGGTTTAAACTCATTTATGCCATATCTACTTGAAAGCAAAAGATTACACCTGACTGGAAAATGAACTATGCTATTATCTCACTAGAGAATGATGCAGGAAGAGTCATTCTCTTAAAACAGGAAGGATTCCTTCAAACATATGTTCATGATTAAATTTAGGTTCTGCTTAGCATGGAAACTGTGATGATACATTAACACTCCATTCTTCATAAAATAACCCAATTCTGATGTTTAGGATTAAGGAATATTGTAAGAGATTATATTTTTATTGAAGTACATTGTTCTGATATAATTAAGAGGTTTTACTTGTTTGTGTGTTTTTAAATAAGAGCATCTGTCCTGTTTTTTAAATACTATCAAGGTACAGATAGAAAATAAATAGAAGTGATTGTACCTATTCTTTCTCATTAGAAAGTTCAGTCAATATTTACCTATCATGTGATTGTGAAACCAGAAGAAGGTTAGCTTTCCCTGTTAGACAGGAAGCATGTAGACAAGAACTGTAGACAAGAAGCATGAATTTCAAGGCCATGGAATTCCAATAGTTCATTATTTCAGAGATTATATAGAAAATGTTAAACTTTAAGACTCGGTCTTCCTGTTTTCCTATAATCCCTTATTGAACAAAAAAGCAGGAGTGATTTTACGTAAATAATTAAAGTTTTAAATTGTAATGTTTGCTTTGGTCTCTGCTTCCTATTTAATGATTCTTATCCAATATAGTAAACTTAGCAAATACAAAATGTAAAAAAACAATAATAAGAAGAAGGAAAAAAAGGTAAAAATTTCCAATATGACTAACTACCAAAATTGGTTATTGTTAACATTTTGTTAAATGCCTTACCATTACTTTTCATGACTTACCTTGGAAATTATTTTGTTCATTTACAAGGATAGTGTTATTCTGTTGGTGGTATTATGTAGTCTGTTTATTATAATTTTTCCTATATACACCCATTCCTTAAAACATTTTCTGTAAGATAATTTTGATGGCAGCAAAATATTCCAATATTTAAAAATTTATTTAAAGATTTCTGCCATATAATTAGATGTGCAAAATTTTTACTTACTGCTGAAAATAGCAAATGTAATGTTTCTGATTAATATTAGATTAATTTTATAAGCAGTATGACTGTGTCTAAGAACATACCCATATTTGATTGTCTTCATATGTATTTGCATTTATATTTAGAATATGTTTTAGTCTCACTTTGACATTTGATTTTATGCTTTCCATTTGTAGAGGCATCTATATCATGAATTGTGATTTACTACACACATGTTCTTCTAAGAACCCAGTCTCTCTGACTCTCAAATGACTATCCTAAGGCCAGCCACAATCTCAAGAATTCACATAAATAAGATCAATGAACTGACATCTAGACCATACTCCCCAATGCTATTTGTAGAGTTAGTTCCAAAAGAAAATGACTAATTAAGATTATTTCATTAGGCAGACATCGGAGTGGTTAAAACGGCTGAACAAAGAACTCACTCCACTGGCAGGAAATAAATCTACAAGTGAGTCCCACATTTGAACCACTGTTCAAAAATCTATTGTACTATTACACATTTGTCAATAGAATGTATAACACAATGAATCCTTACATAAACTATGGGCTCTTATTGATAATAATGAATCAATATTGGTGTTATCACTTATAAAAAATAAACAGGACTAATGCAAAATGTTAATTATAAGGGAAATCACTGAGGTGGGGGATGATGAAGGGGTAAATAGGAATCATTTCTATTTTCCACTTGATTTTTCTACAAACCTGAAACTGCTCTACAAAATAAAATCTATTAATTAAAAAATCTATTGTACTAACTTATAGTATAGTTGTCCAAAGAAAAAAGTGCAAGATGGATGTTAGTAACTTTCTATGAAAATTTAATGAAATAATAATAACTAGGCTTTTTTTTTTTTTTTTGGTATTTGGAACTCTATGGAACTAAAATAAAAAAAATAATAGAGGTAAATCACTCTTCACTTAATTTCCCAGAGTAGAATAATTAAACTTGGAGACCTAATTTTTTAATTTTTTTAATTTTTTTTTTTAATTTTTGAGAGACAGAGACACAGACAGACAGAGAGACATAGTGCAAACAAGGAGGAGGCAGAGAGAAAAGGAGACACAGAACCCAAAGCAGGCTCCAGGCTCTGAGCTGTCAGCACAGAGCCCAACGCAGGGCTCAAATCCACAGACTATGAGATCATGATCTGAATCCTGTTGGACACTCAACCGACTGAGCGACCCAGGTGCCCCAGACTTAAATTTTTAGCCATCGTGTTAAACATCCTTGTTTACAGGGGTACATGGGTGGCTCAGTTGGTTAAGCATCTGATTTTGGCTCAGATCATGAGCTCACTGCATATGAGTCTAGTCCCATGTCGGTCTCTATGCTGACAGCTCAGAGCCTGGAACCTGCTTTGGATTCCGTGTCTCTCTCTCTCTCTCTCTCTGCTCCTTCCCTGCTTGTGCTTTGTCTCTTTCTCTAAGAAATAAATGAAAATTTAAAAAGAAAAAACATGATTGTTTACATTATTATAACCACTGCAAATAGTAGGTGTGGGAGCCCGACAGTGACCACAAGAAAGCGTGGTTAGGGACGCGGGGATGTGCCTGCACACGGGGCTCCCTGCCTGGGCAAAGCATGCCTGCAAACAGGGTGCTCTGCCAGGAGGCCTGCACACAATATCCAAGTTTAATGGTCCGCTCACAAACGAGGGAACATGCCCTCCTTAGAAGTAAGGAGGAGGCTGGAATTGTGGGCAGGCCTCTTAGTAAACGTGTTGTGGTTGCTTCCTCCCTTTGCTGCCCCCTGTCCTTGGAATGTGTTTGGCTACTTGCCCTTGTTTTGTAAAAGAATGTATTTTGTAAATTTCAGTTTGCATCTAGTTACCGGGGTATAAAATAAACCGCAAGAGGGGCTTGCGTAGAATTGTTCCTCCGGCCGGAGTTGTGTCTGTCTGTCCTTTGTGTGTGTTCTGTCTTTGTGTCATTTCGTTCGCTACAGTAGGTATAGCACATAGTGCTTGCTTCTGCTTGAAATGCACTTTCCACAGATCTTAACATGACTCATTTTCTTGTTAAGGTGTTTTCCTTGAAGTATTCCCTTACCATCCTAACACTTAATGTTTATTTATTTTTGAGAGAGAAAATGGGAGAGGGGCAGAAAGAGAGAAAGGCAAAGGATCTGACATGGGAACTGACAGCAGAGACCCTGATGTGTGGCTCAAATTCAGGAACTGTGAGATCATGACCTGAGCCACAGTCGTGACCTGACCCAAAGTCAGACACTTAATCAACTGAGCCAGCAAAGAGCCCATGTAATCAGCTACTTGCCATTCTTGGTCTTCTTTACGTACTTTATTTCTTTTCTTTTCATACCATTTAACATCATCTGAACTTATATTGCATATTCCGTGGTTTCCTTTGTTTCATCTACTCCAGGAATTTGACCTCTGTCAAGAGGGGAATTTTGCATTTGTCATTTATCTTTTATTCAAAGTACTTACAATATTTCAAAGCAAATAACAAATGCTCAATATAGGTTAACTAATTGAATCGAAGAATGAATAGGTAATTAATTAATCTTTTTAGTTATACTGATTCTTTGTCTTTCATCTCTGACTTCTGGATTTTTTTTTCTCATATTTACCTTTCATTATACAAAATCGAAATGCAGCAGTGTTAATATGGTTGAAGTCTTTATTCTTTAAATTTGCAATATCAACATTTACTTTTCTTGATTTGTGTTTTAAAATCCATCAGTTGACTATTTTTTAAAAAAATTTTAATTTTTATTTATTTGTGAGAGAGAGACAGGGTGTGAGCCAGGGAGGGACAGAGAGAGAGGGAGACAGAAAATTCGAAGCAGCCTCCAGGCTCTGAGCTGTCAGCACAGAGCCCAACATGGGGCTTGAACCCACGAAATGTGAGATCATGACCTGAGCCGAAGTCGGACACCCACCCGAGTGAGCCACCTTGGTGCTCCTTTCAGCTAATTTAAATTTAATTTTGTTGTTTGACTACCTCAAGTATCACAAAATTGATTTACCCATCTTCCATTTTATTGAATATTTGAGATATTTTGGCCTTTTTCCTGTTTCTTAGAATGAATGTGCAAACAATTCTTTTGCAAATATTTTGAATGATTAATATTTTAAACCTGGATTTCATAGGACCTATTATGTTTTTTAATTTTTTTTAAATGTTTATTTTTGAGACAGAGAGAGAGAGAGCATGAATGGGGGAGGGACAGAGAGAGAGGGAGACAGAATCTGTAGCAGGCTCCAGGCTTTGAGCTGTCAGTACAGAGCCCAATGTGGGGTTCCATCTCATGGACTGCAACATCAGGACCTGAGCTGAAGTCGGACACTTACCCGACTGAGCCACCCAGGTACCCCAGGACCAATTATGTTTTATGAGCTGATGGTTTGTGAAATATGTTATCCCTTTCTGAATTTAATGCACATATAATTGGATATATTAAAGGTAAACTATAAAATATTAGGTATTATTTTTATTTGATTATATTTATTTCTTATGTTGGAAAGCTATACCTGAAATTGTTATTTGATATCAAAGGAAAGATACTGTTATCAAACTAAGGACAGGACAAATATATATATATATTTTTTTTCTATTGTGCACTTTTTTTTTTTTTTTAATAGTTTATTGTCAAATTAGTTTCCACATAACACTCAGTGCTCATCCCCACAAGTGTCCTCCTCCATGCCCATCCCCCCTCCCCCCACATCCATCAGTCCTCAGTTTTTGTCAGCATTCAAGAGTCTCTCATGGTTTGCTTCTCTCCCTTTCCCCCACCATTTCCGCCCTTCTTCTCCCCCTTGTTCCTCCGTCAAGTTCCTCCTAATCCTCCTATACGTGCAAACATATGATATTTGAGGACAGGACAAATATATTGATAATAGTAGACTTAGTCATACTTGGAAAACCCTGAAAGCTACTTTTATTTCAGATTATTTAAATAAAATAGCATCTACTTAGATAAAATTAATAAAGTAGTATGCCATGTGAAAGATATTCATAATTAACAACAAAAAATATAATAAATTTTGATGATTTTACTCTTTAACATTATTGAGTAAATCTTTATAAATGGTTTTAAAGGATGTATTTGATCATTTCACTTTAAAGAAAACCAAATAATATCTTGGCAGACAGGATTTCTAGTTATCCTGTAACCTTTGAACACTCTAGCCATATTTGGAAATTGGAAGTTTACATCTTCCTTATCAGACTTTTCTAAAACAAATCTGTCCTAGATCCTAGTCTAGAGGTAGAAACCATATTTTTAAAATGATATTTCTCTACTTTCAGTTAGAATATTGGCACATTATGTAGGCTTAACCTATACAGTACATTCATGCAAGCTGTCCATGGGAAAAAGAGTGGACTTGAAACTCCTTTTGCATTCTTAAAAGCTTCTGGTATTACTTCAGGGTAACATAACTGGATATGTAACACTATACTTCTAATGGAAAATGAACAGGGGTGATAAATATGAACGTAATGATTGGAAAATAGTTTCAGGAGAATCATCTGTAAGTGGCTAATCACAGAAAAAAATGGAAGCAATAACAAGCTGAAAGAAAATTCATCATACTTATTATTAATATCACACTTATCTGTTCATCTGTTTCTCTCTTTTCCCAATTATAAATCCAAAAAGATATGTCATATATATGTTTAACTTTGTATCTCACTTGGATTGCATTATGCTGGATACATTGCAATCACTTCAATGTTTGTTACATGAAAGAAAACAAATCTGTTCTAGATCCTTCTCCAGAGTCCTTAATTATAGGCACTCCTATAATCCCAGTTGAATAACTTATTTAAGGTATCAGATGTTTCTAGAATCTGCAAAGCTTTGGTATACAACTGTTTGTGGCACTTAAAACTGAGAGATTTGTTCAAGGCAAGTTCTGAGCAGCCATAAGTCACAGTAATTACTTTGTGAAATAGTACAGAAGCAGTTTATTTTAGGTGTGCAGCCCATAGCACTTTACTCTTCTCCTGGAATATTGTAAGATGACAAGGAATTTTAGAAGGCCTGAGAAAAATCCAGAAATGGCATCAACAGCAGCAGGGTGGGAAAAAGTTTTAAAGAGAGATTTTTTTAAGTAAAATAAACAAAAACAATATCAAATCCTCTTAATATTATAATAGATAAAAATGATCTAACTTGGATTATAATATAAAATACTAAGTGGATAAAATAAACTTAGATTTTAGAATTAAGCTGGTGGTGGTTTAATTAAGCAAAATCACATAAATAAAGGGAAGCATGAACTATTGATACTTTTATAAAGTATAAATTTTAGTCTAAAACAGGTGCAGTAGTCCTATAAACAAGTAATTGGAATCATGTTTCCTGGCTCTGAGCAAGAACAATTCACTTTAGAAAAGTCTATATGACGATTTATAATAGCAGAAGAGATAAAATAATCAGTTTAGCAACTTTTCTTTTTTATTTCTGTGGATATTCACCTTTACCCCCACACTTTTCTGGAGTTTTAATTTTATTTTCTTTCTTTACTATATTTTTAATATTAATTTCTAAATAACTTAAAGGCTGTTATGTATAGTACCAAGACATCTAATCTTCTGGAAATATTTTCATGCACAATGTTCTATTAAGAACATCATTTAATTCTTCTACTTGTGGTCAGTATTTAAGTAGTTTACCTATTATTATTAAAATTATAATAAACTTCACAAATTCCTTCACATGTTTGGATCATTGTTTCCAGTTTGATTTCCAAGTGTGAAATTATTCTACCAAAGACATGCAAAATTTTTAAAAGTTCATACTGGTAGATCGCTTTCTTAAAGGAAAGTGAAGATACACTGAACCTGAAACTAATCTCACATTGAGTCACATCATGAATGTTTCCCCTGGAAAATTTTCTACATATCCAGACTCGTTTTAATGCTTCAGATCATGTAATGTTTATTTTGAGTTTTTTTTTTTTTTAATGTTCTATTTATTTCTGACAGAGAGAGACAGACAGACAGCATGAGCAGGGGAGGGTCCATGAGAGGGAGACACAGAGTCTGAAACAGGCTCCAGGCTCTGAGCTGGCAGTCAGTACAGAGCCTGACGCGGGGCTCGAACCCACGAACTGTGAGATCATGACCTAAGCGAAAGTCAGACGCTTAACCGACTAAGCCACCCAGGCACCCCAGTTATTTTGAGTTTTATACAATTAGTATCTACCCCCAAACATCCCCCATATAAAAATATTGGTTTATTAGTGACACTTAAAATCAAGTTGTGTGGGAGGGTGGTGGGGAATGGACATTTATGATATAGTGTTTGTTTCCTAACCTTTATTCCTTTCAAGAGACTGAAGAGTTGTTATGGGTGTATCCATTGTACAGAACATGAAACTCATGGTCAATGAGACTAAATAAATTGCCCAAGAAAGCAACATTTCTGGCAAATATCACATCTGGGATTTGTATCCAGCTATTTGTGAAGACTTAGTTTATTTTCTCTTCATTATAACTTACTATCTTTTATTTAAGACTCAGCTTCTTGATACATCTTACAAATGGAACTCTCGCCTTCTTCAATCTCTTTTTTTTGGTCTTAGATAAATAAAATAAAAATTGAATGTACTATTATATATAGACAAAAGAGTGATTCTGAAACTTGTGCTCAAAGGCCATAATGTAATAGGTCCGTGACAATTAGGAAGCCGTATGAACCTCATTGTGCCACAGCTTATCTGAAAATTGTGGTGATAAGAACATATCTAACCCACAGGGTTATTATGAGAATTAAACTGTTGATATATACAAATTTTTGGAGAAATATCAGGTATATGTTTGCTGTTATAATTATCATGTTGTTTTTAATTACTTTCACCTTTTATTTTGCAACATTTTAGACCTACTTCCACAGCTTCAAACACCTTGTTTTTGTCAATAGAACAAATAAAATCATAACCCTTTTTTTTTTACAGAGAATCCAGTACTGAGTTGAGAAATATGGTAATAGTTTAATCTTTTGAAAGGTAAAAAAAATAATTCCTAGATATGCTCCATGTTCTTAAAAATAATATCACTTTCTCCCTTTTTAGGACTAAGAATTGGTCAAATGAATAACCAGCCTGAGTAAAATTAGGCCCTGGCTTTTAGAAACATCAGGAGTGTCAAGAAAAGTTTACTGTAGAACACGTGAGACTGCTATTTTAGAAAACATCTTAAATATAGACTTGAAGCTATAGAAAAAGATACTGCATATAAAATATTCATTAGTCAAATATACGTGGCAAGTTCAAGGTCAGAGTTATCTACAAAAATAAGAACAAGAATAAAACATGTAATGTCTAAAAGACAGTTCTAGAGAAGACTATCTAACACAGAGTCAATATTGCACACATCTGCACCTGTCACATGGAGCAGAGATTTTGAGATAGAAAATGAAATTGTTGAAACTGAGCGATTGGTAATTTAGCCAATAAAACGTTATGCTACAAACAACAACAACAACAACAACAACAAAAAACCTGCTGTAACTAAAACCTACACTCTACTTGGCTAGATGGACTAACAACTTACCCCAATTACAAGGCACTAAACATGAAGAAGAAACTGAAAAGCAAGGCCCATAGTGTCTCAGAAGCCAAAATTGCCATGAAGAATATAAAGCCCTAAATTTTAACTAGAAACAGAGGGATAAGGAAAACCCACAAGGTGGTGGATAGGAACTGGGTGTTAGCCCACTCGGAGTGCAACCATATCCGTGAAAGAAAAAAATATTTAATAAAACAAACAAACCAAAAAACCTGCTTTCAAAAACTATTTACAAAGAAACAATTCTCTCCAGAAAGAGATAGCAGGTGGCCAAAATAATACATCTCAAAAATTTGATTAAAAAGTATTCTCTTATATTCCTTAGCCACAAAAAAAGGATGAGGTGTTGGCATTCACAGCAATGTCGATGGGCCTAGAGGAAATAAGTCAGGAAGAAAAGGACAAATACCATATTATTTCACTCATGTGTGGAATCTAAAAACAAACCCAATGAATAAATATATAAAGAAAAAAGTGGATATAGACCCATAATATAGAGAACAAATTGACGGTTGCCAGAGGGGCAGCATGGGCAAAATGGGGAAGGGAGCAGGAAACATAAACTCCAAGTTATGGAATGAATAAGTCATGGGGATAAAAGGGACAGTATAGGGAATATAATTAATGATATTATAATAGCTTTGTATGGTGACAGATGGTGGCTACACTTGTGGTGAGCAAAGCATAATGTGTAGTATAGATTTGTTGAATCAACTATTTTGTACAACTAAACTAATGTTATATTGTGTGCTGACTACACTTCAATTTTTTTAAAAAGTGTTCTCTTTCCAAGAGTTTCGTATTTAAATCTGAAGCTAATTAATAAAACTAAATATTTTTATATTGGAAAGTATCACAAGAATTTTTTGGAGGAATGGACTCTAAGCTCTCAGAAATCCCACCAACATCCATAAAGCACAAGTTTGTATTAAGTACAAAGACCAATTAGCATTTATGAACAGGTGTTCAAATAATGGAGGAGAGGAGGAGAAATATAGGAAAAGGATGGAAGAAAACTAACTTATTGAAAGTATAGTTTAGATTTTAGAAGATATTTATTATTCATACCTCTGTATTTTAAATGAGCAACTACATTCCAGAAATAAAATTTCTGTATGGCTCCCAAACAAAATTTATTTTTTAATGTTTATTTGTTATTATTTTTGAGAGATAGGGAGACACAGAGCATGAGTAAGGGAGGGGCAGAGAGAGAGGGAGACACAGAATCCAAAGCAGGCTCCAGGCTCTGAGCTGTCAGCACAGAGCCTGATGCAGGGTTCGAATCCACAAACTGTGAGATCATGACCTCAGCCAAAGTCAGACACTTAACTGACTGAGCCACCCAGATGCCCACCAAACAAAATTCATTATACAATGTGATTTTCTTACTATTATGCTATCTGATCCACCTACAACTTCAAAATCTAGCGCAGGAGATCTGAACTTTGTTGAAACTATATCTTTTTTTTAATTTTGTTTTGTAACAAATATTGTGAAACACATTCTTTAGTAAGTCAAATATAATATCATCTATAAATCACAGTTTAAAAAGTATACATATGTACATATACATATGTATATGATGCTTTATATAACATAATGTAAAATTAAAAGAAAATTAACTTTAGTAAATTATATGTTGCCCAACATGTAACTTCTCAATCACATTATTAGTGAGATAATGACAAGTTTATAACCTACATTTAGAATCAACTTGAAAGTACAAATCCACATGTAGTTGATACAGGTATATTTTATTGGTGACTCAAATCAAAAGTACATGTGCCACTGGTAATATGATTTTTTGAAGTTATAAACAACTCTTGGTTAAATCCAAACACAAGAAACACACTGTCCTCTCAGTATTAATTATTATGTTTCAGAAATTACTTTCATACAATTAAAAAAGTCTGATTTTTCATTCAAAATCAGTTTACTCACTGATTTAAAATATTTTGTTTACTAAACACTCAGTAAACCAAAATTCTCCTTGACTCTCCTTGCCAGCAATAGGCAGGTTTCAATAGTTAATTTCTTAAAACTATCAGCTACAGAAGAATATGCTTTTAGAAATTACAGCTGTATAGTTTAGAATGTATCAAAGCTAAGACACAGTTTATTTAGCTCACCAAATCGTTTCCTAGAAGTTGGAAATACAACTGCAAAGAAATCACACTTGACTCATGTTAAGTTGAAGTTTATAGTCTAGAGGAAGAGACAGAAATAGAAATTAAGACCCTTGATGTAAACTATTTTATTCTTTATCTCATCAAAACTTAATACTAAAATCATATTGATGTATAAAACAGATATGAACAGGTAATGTAGCATTGGATAATTTTTGTAGAGGTCAGAATAAAATATATTCTTGGTGGTAGAGAATAAAACATTCTGAGTTTTTTGTGTGAACTTTCATGTACATACACACTAATAAATAAATAAATGGCTGAAATGTGATTTTTTAAATAATATCTGCACAAATCAAGTCAACCTTTATAGAAATGTCATAAATAATTAGATTAATGTTTTTGATACATATAAATAAACAACTGCTATTCGTCAATTCCATTTACTTATTCATTTATGAAAAGCTTTTAATTCTATGTTCAACAATTCTGCAAGATAGTATACCCATGAAGAAAACATTATGCACAATCACGTGGGAGTTTCACAAATGAGAATTTGCAAGTTATTTTGTAAAGCTAGACAAAGGTGGATATGGAAAGTGGAGAGAAATGAACGATGGGGAGAATTAGGTTCTGATCATAAGGGATCTTGTATATCATTTTGGGAGTTGGAACTTTATCCTGAAGATGTAACGAGAGATTGAGAGATTTTAATTAAGAGATTAGTATGATAAAATTTTTATTTTGTAAATATAGCTATCAGTAGTATGGAGGCTAAAGGGAATGGGGGAGAATGTATATAGAAAAAAAACAAAAACATTTTTCCCATTTTGCTAAATTTAGAATATGGAGACAAAATAGAACCACCAAGAGGAAAAGAAGAAATTTTAATAGAACTAATAAAGGAGAACCTAAACTCTATTTTCTGTTAATATCAGAAATTGTAGCTACTATTTCAACAATAGTGTAAATATGGTTGTTCACTGGTTTTAGTTGCTGTGTTTATAATTAGATTCCATATATCAAGTCTAAGATGCTATAAGTTATATTGAATCATGATTTTGTGTTGCTATTTAAGAAAAATAAATAAATTGCACAATTACATAGTGCTAAGTTGCCAATGATTACAAAATGGATTACAATTTCACAAATAACAAAATGAGAAAAAACGTGCTTCTCAGAATTTGTAATATATATGTATTCATAATATGAGTTCAGATCTTCTCAACAAGCATTTTGCTCTTATAAGTCTCATTTGAAAGAACACATATCTGGAATTAATAAAAGATGTTAGAGGTTCAGGGAGATCCATGGAGTTTTCAGACACTGACACGTGCAGGTCAATGCTCCCAAGAATAAGAAGAAAGAACAGAATTCCTTCCTCTGCTTGCTCCACAAGGTCATGGTAATAATGGCTAATTATCACCACTTTTGTTTGTAAAAGATACTTGCATTGTTAATTTCATTTGTTTCTCAATTAAAACTCTTTGTTCTCTTGTATTTCCTCTTCCTCTAGTTTTGACTATTTTGACCTTTTGAGGTCATTTATTTTTATAGGCACCAGTGTAATACACAGTGATTTGATATATGTAAATGATCAATCCCTAATTGTCTATTCAGTTAACTCCTTCATTTATGAAAAGCTTTTTATTTTACATTTTGACTGGCCATCTCTCAAATATTGATTGTCAAGTCAATACATAAGTTAATGAATTCTGACTTTCAAGATTTTTTCACGAACCAATAAATGACAAAGCTCATATGAATTAAATAATATTCAAATTCAGAAGTTTTAAAATTTCTGAATATGCTACGTAAATTTAAGGGTTTTAGCCATTACAAATGTTTTATGGAATAAAGCAAAAGTAAAAGAGAGGAAAAGTATATAATCTAAAATCTAAATCTCAGGCGCATGGGTGGCTCGGTCTGTAAGCCACCAACTCTTGATTACAGCTCATGTTATTATCTCATAGATTCCTTAGATTGAGTCTCCATTGGGTCCCACACTAACAGTATGGACCTTGGTTGGGATTCTCTCTCTGCCCCTCCCCTGTGCTCTCTCTCTCTTTGTCTCTCAATTTCTCAATAAATAAACTTAAAAATAAAATATAAGCCTCAAATTTTAATAGCTGCTCTTACCTTACACAGTCTCTTTCAAATATCATACAGTACCAAACAAAAATATAAGGATTTTCCATAGGATAAATATACTTTGGGGGAAAGAATGAGGCAATGAACAAGTGACTTTGGGAAAACTGAAGAGAGTTGTCATAAAATTTTCAAACTTTTTATTATAGTGATCTGGGAAAAAATAGAATCAGTACCGTAAACTATAAATATTCCAGGAATTAATATCTAGATTACTTCCAAGCATATAACTCTCCTAGTTATAATGCAATACATATTTACATAATTCAATCTTCCAAATCAGCTATTTAGTGTCTGCAAGTCTTTCTAATATTCACAATGATGCTTTTTAAGTTTCTTTCCCCAGTTAGCCAATATGCTGTCTCCCAAACCACAGTTTCCTGCCAATTGGCCCAGTATTTACAGTTATGTGTTTAAATTCATGTGCTAATTATAAGAATTTTGAGACTGGAAAACCTCACCGATTCCTTTTTGCATCTATGAAAAGAACTAATAGTTTTCACATTAATTCATTTTCAAGATATCTCATTTCAAACTGGACCCCTCAGTATATTTTACTTTTACTTTGAGCAGCAAAATAGACCACTGATGAAAGAGGATTCATCCAATTACTATGAGCAAAGTAGCTTTAACTTCCTTCCGATATCCACTAGCAAGATATAAAATGACACTTCCCGGACACATCAGTAGCACAATAGGGGCTTTATTGATTTTCATATCATGTTCTTCAGTCTGAAATGGCTCTCTTGAGGACTCCACTTCCCAGCAGGAAAAAATTGCCTTTTCTACGTTTGAATTCTCAGGTCTATTAATGCATCCCTAGCTGGAGACAGTGTCATTTTAGTTCTATTTCTTTGTAGTTGATGTGTCTACACCTTGCTCTTGTAGTGCCCTAATGGATCCTAGGGTTGTAGGTCAAAGTATGAAAACAAAAAATGAAATTGCTTAGCCTGTGAATCAATAAAAAAGACTCTTAACACTTTTTCTAAGTATAAAATGTGCAACCAATGAAGTGTGATAAGTGCATTCAACCTTGTACTAAAACTATAAATAGAATATTTCTAACTCTCAGCATTTATATACTCAAAATGAAGATAAATGGTTACTACTGTTGGTCAATGTATAATATCTAGATCAAAGAAACCAACCAAAGTGCATTTGCTATGTTGACTAAAATGTTGAATTATAATCTCTTCAAAAGTTACCTCAAAATGATATTGGATATCATGCTATTATCACCCACCCTAAATAATCTAATTTAATTTAAAATTCTCTGGAATAAAAGCACTTCAAGGAGACTGCCTTCATTAACTTGACCTCCATAAATCATCTATTTGACAGCTAAAATTGCTTAGTGATTGCTATATAATAAAAAATAAATTTCAGTTTGATATTGAGATAAAATATAGAGGAAAAATTGCACTATAGTATTTCCATGTAAGAACAAAATGCTTTTATCTATAGTCTACAAATTTATTTCTGATAATTGAATCTTTTACAGATTTGACATTTTTATTATGTAATAATTTCATTACTCAATAATTAATTTTATATAGATTTAGTACGTAATCACTCTATCCCTAGAAGTAACACACAAGTTATTACTAAAAGGGACAACTGTTTCAGAATAATGTATTTTTTTATCCAGTTCAAGTTCCATATTAACCTTACTTCTGAGAATGGTTACAAAAATACCAAGTGAACATATTTTTATTTCTGTTCTTTCCACTTATAGTCTTCGTTAATGAATCTGAACTAATTGCCTTACTCAAAATATCACATTAGTGATAAATTCCCTCAGTAATGTGGACTGAACATCCTTTGTCATGATTTTTTAAAAGATGTTTCTTTGACAATAATAACCATATAACTCATATTGCCTCTTAATTACCCGAGCCCTCATTGAACCCCATAACAAACTTTCTTAAAGGAATGGCAATAAATGTTTTTGAAGTCTTACATGATTGTTTCAGTGGTTGAAATAACCACTTAATATCATATAAGCCACCCAAAGCCCATGAGATGTTATGGAAAACTTTATAAATTATTATCCCAAACACTGGCTATTCTGAAAAGTATAATCTTTTATCAATTGTTAATTATTTAATCCTCACATACATTTTTATAATAATATTTAGTTTAAATTTAAGGAAATGGAATTGGTGTTTTTGACTAAAATAGGTTGTATAACAATGTATCAGGCATTCAAGTGATTGCTCATTAGTATGTCTAAAGTAGAAAACATCACTTAGACTTCTAGAAATAAATTCTTAATACCATTATTCTAACTGTAAAACTTTTGGGGAGAAGGCATATTTGAGAATAGTAAGGGAGGTAATCAGAGGGGAAGTTTTTTTATTATTATTAACAGAGCACAAGGCTGAGATATCAAGCTATTAGTAATTCATTTTTTCCCTACTCAAAATATGAATGAATGTAAAATAGCTTGACTAACTACTGAAAATAGTGCTAGCCATCCAAATAGAGATGTAAGTTTCAAAGACCAGAGAAAACCATAGAGCTTTAAAAAGCAAATTGACAGAGCAAATGAATACCAAATTTCTCTGGAAATTAAGTATGTTATAGAGAAATCATCATGGATGAAAAGGTGATGCTGAAAAAACAAATGCAGAAGAAAAGCATATAGAATCAGAACACTTGTTACTCAAATTATTATTAGCCAAGAACTTAAGAAATCAACCTAGAATTCTGTGAAATCTTTCAATGCCAATACTATTGACATATCCACTTGGACTTTGGTGGAAGATATTCAATGTAATGGTTGAAAATTTGTGTCTTATGAAAAGCAGATGGGACTGATGTTCATATAAAGTAGGAAAAATACAATAATTTTTGAATAAAGTGATCTCAGTCTAATTTCTTTCATTATGTAGCACACATAAGGCCACCAGCTAATTACAATCACTACAGCATATACTCTGTAGTCTTTGTTTTAACTAAACTATGCAGCAATAACATGTTTTCTGATTTCACTCAACTTAAATGTGATTTTATCAAAATAACATAATCATAAACATTTACTTATTTCTCCTTTATTTAGCACTAGTTTTTACCTGTGGCACTGTAAAATTTGAAATTATACACACACTCACACAAATACACACATACAAAAGTGTTAGATAAAATATTTCAGATATTTCATGCATTCTTATAGACAGAATCCAAAGGTTCTAACAAAGTAATACAAATATTACTATTGATGTTTCAGCTAAAATCTGAGAGAGGAAAATCTCTCTAAATATTCTCTAATGGTAAACTTTTCAAAGTGGTGAGGATAGTATTTTAAGCAAGAAATTTCAAGGCTTTTAAAGAGTAGAGTAGCTACAGAAATGAATGCAATGGGAGGAAAGGGGTTGTATCAAAATGTTGATTGGTCCAAAGGGCCCCAAACAGTGACTTCAAACCCTGAGTAGTTGGGCAAATTCCCCAGCACTAAATGTTGTACATATCTGTGCTTTGTCATGCAGAGCATAACTTTCAGAATGCTACACAATATTCCTTCTTGAAAAATGACCCTAGAACACAGAGAATAAACATTGCTGATGACATAGTTAAGAGAAAATAAAGAATTCTGAAACCATAGGTGTACTTAGCCAGAAGAGTTTTGTTTAACATATAAAGTATCAAATTTGGGGAAGATTTAAGTAGACTCAACCTAAATGTGCTAGGTCATTCTCTTTATAGATATCAGAACATCATGAGAATATTATTTTTCATGGCACTTTTTTTGGACAATTTTAGTCCCTGAGGTTAAAAAAAATTAGACATTTTCAAAGGGTGCATTTTGGTTTGATGAAATGTGATAATGATTATAAAATAGACGCTTCTATTTTACCTTTGTCAGTTATTAGCAGTTATTTTTACTAGCTCTTATGAGGTATAAGTTACAAACAAAACCTGCATATATTTAAAGTGTATAACTTGATGTTCTGATATACATATATGTTGTGAAATGATCACCACAATCTAGCTAATTAATTTATCCATCACCTCACATAATTATCACTTTTTTTCCTTTCCTTTTGGTCTGCCTTCAGTAAAATTAAAGTATACGATAGAGTACTATTAACAATAGTCACACGGCTATACGTTAGGTCTCCAGAATGTATTCATCCTGTGTAATTGAAACTATGAAACTATGAAACTTTGACCAGCATCTCCTTTTCCCTCAACGCCCAACCTTTCATCCTGTAACCCCCAGCCCCCCATCCACACATCCCATCCCATACCCCTAACCCTCACTAGCCCGTGGCAACCATACTCTCTGTATCTCTGAGTTTGACCACTTTTAATTCTACATATAAGTAAGATCATGTAGTATTTGTCTTTCTCTATTTGTTTTTTTTACACTTATATTGTTTCCTAGGTTCATCCATGTAGTTCCAAGTGGCAGGATTTCCATCTCTTTTAAGGTTGGATAATACCCCACAATATAAAATTCCACTATATAAATATATATGATATAATGGTATATTTATATATCACCATATAAATATGTTATATATATATGTATATATGTATGTATGTTTGTAGAAATATATATATAGAAAAATATATATCACGTTTTCTTCATCCATTCATCTGAGAGTAGATATTTAGGTTGTTTCCATTTCTTGGCTATTGTGAATAAAGTTGCAATGAATATGAGAGTATAGATATCTCTTTGAGGTCTTGATTTCATTTGCTTTAGATATATATCCAGAAGTAGAATTGCTGAATCACTTAGTAGTCTTATTTTTTAATTTTTTGAAGAATTTCCATATTGTTCTTCATAATGGCTATACTTTCCCACCAACAGTGTACAAGAGTCTTCTATCTTCAAATCCCTTCAACTCTTGTTATCTTTTATCTTTTTGGGTTTTGTTTTGTTTTGTTTTGTTTTTTTCTGAGAAAGAGACAGCGTGAGCAGGGGAGGGTCAGAGAGAGGGAGACACAGAATCTGAAACAGGCTCCAGGCTCTGAGCTGACTGTCAGCACAGAGCCTGACACGGGGCTTAAACACACAATCCATGAGATCATGACCTGAGCCGAAGTCAGATGCTTAACCGACTGAGCCACCCAGGCCCCCCATCTTTTATCTTTTTGATAGTAGCATTCTAAAAGTTGCAAGGCAATATCTCATTGTGTGTTTTTTTTAAAGCTTATTTATTTATTTTGAATGAGAGAGGGGCGGGGGAAGAGAGAGAATCCCAAGCAAGCTCTGCACTGTCACTGCAGAGCTGGATATGGGGCTTGATTTCATGAATCATGAAATCATGAGCTGAGCCAAAACAGAGTTGGCACTTAACCAACTGAGCCACCCACGCACCCCTCATTATGGGTTTGATTTGCTCCATTTATGAACAGGAAACCAAGATTAAGTCGTACATGTCACAAAAGCATACATAATTTTAGTGACATGATATTTTTAAGTTGCTATAATAATGCCATTAATATCTCTTGACTGTGCATAATAAAACATACTCCCAGAAAGAGACAAAATATTTTAAAGGAAAGACCTAAGGCCACAACTGAATACTACAGTCAGAAACAAAGAAAATTAATCCAGGTTTATAAATATTTTTCTTACTAAAAAGAAAGACTATAAAGTTTACAAGCCTTCTTAAATAACAACATGGACAGCCAAGTTGAAGTCCTTTAAAACTAGCACTTGTTTCAAATCTTTATTACATGTTTCTTTGAGACAAAAGGCATTGCTCGCTGTAGTAATTTCACCTTCTTTTAATATACATACATATATACATATATTCACTTTTAATATATACACTCAGTGTGTATATCATGATCATCTAAAGAATAAAAACTGGAATTAAGCTTCTATACTAAGCCACTTTACTCTATAAAAACATAAAACCTTACCTTCTGACCATTATGGAAGGCAGAAAGAAAGAAAAATGGGAAATAACATGAATTTCCTTGAAAAAACTCAAAGGTGAAGTTTATTTTCTGACTCTTTCTTTTTTCCACTAAATATGCAATTCTCTGGCATAGTTTGAACAGATTTTTTTTTTCTGTAGTAGCAGTAGACATGAAGTTACAAAACAGAGAACAACAAAAAAGTATACCTATAATGTTAAAGATTTTAAGTACTATATTTCTGAATTAAAAGGAGTTAAGTCACATATGGCAAGATATGAAAGTTGTGTGATTTTCGAATGAATGAATATGCTACTCTCAAATCAAGCAATCCTAATGCATATAATTCTTCTTAAATTGCAAATTGGCAGATTCAAAATTGCCTGGGAAATCCTCACTTTTAGAAGTTTTGTACTTTATTTTCTTCTTATTCAACATTACCTGCATACATCCATAATTTGCTTCTGACCAATTCTACATGAACTTGCAATGCTTTTTGGTCAAAAATACATATAAAAATCATGCATATTAATATGCTTAAAATTCTACTAGCAAAACAATAATAAACCTTAGAATGGATCACATGGAAAAAGCAAATTGTTAGTGGTGGTTTTCTTTGGATAATCATAATACAATATGGATTATTTTTCAATGTTTTACACTGAGCTTTTTGTATTCACTTTAGATACACCGTTTTAACTTGTGGAAAGACTCTGTGTTAACAACATGATGATGGTGGATCTAAATGTAAATATGTATCTACCGTCTTACAAATGACAGATATTTATATTTTCTGTAATTAATAAATGTTCTTACCTTATTCACTTCAAAAAAGTAAAAGATTATAAAACTATGGAATTTTTTTCATATCTATAATCTATTTTCCTTTAGAAGAAAATAAGGTAAAATATTTTTTAAAGAAGTCATTGAATGAGGGATCATCCAGTTTACAGATTAGCATCTGAAGCTTCACTGCAATTTACAAGCGGGGACTATTCGGGAAATGCAATTTAAAAAAAAAAAAAAATCTCTTCACAGTCCAGAAAACTGCTCCACAAACAGAGGCAGTTTTCTTACTGAAAAAACGTTAAACATCCTGCGTTTAATGTCCTGCACATTAAAGCGGTCTGTTACAGAGATTACAAAGTAGGGGTGCCTGGGTGCCTCAGTCTGTTAAGCAGCACTCTTGGTTTTAGGTCAGGTCATGATCTCACAGTACATGAGTTCAAGCCCCACATAGGACTCTGTGCTGACAGTGCAGAGCCTGCTTAGGATTTCTCTCTCCTTCTCGGTCTGCCCCTTCCTGATTTGCTCTTTCTCTCTCTGTCTCTTAAAAATAAATATAAAAACATAATTAAATTAAAATAAATAAAAGAGAGGCAAAGTATAACAAAATTTCTTTCTTTTATATAGCTAAGCAGATGCAACTTGTAGCATACATGTTCTCATGATAAACAAAGGTTCCTTAAGCAATAGAGCTTGACAGCACATTAAAAAAAAATTTTCTTAACGTTTATTATTTTTGAGACAGAGAGACACAGAACATGAGCAGGAGTAGGGGAGGACCAGAGAGAGACACACACACGCACACACAAAATCTGAAACAGAATCCAGGCCCTGGGCTGTCAGCATAGAAGCTGGATGCAGGGCTCAAACGCACAAACCATGAGATCATGAAATGACGGGAGCCGAAGTCAGATGCTTAACTGACTGAACCACCCAGGCACCCCAACAGCACAGTGTGGTAAACACAGTTCATCCTAAATTTCCTTGGCAATTGGGATACCCCTTTGTATAGCTAGTTGGCTTTATCCAAAGGAAAAATAAACTACCTGTTATCTTCATAACAGGAGATGTTTTTGCAACTTGGAGCTAAGTGCCTGTGAGAGTTAGGCTTCTAGAATACCACAGAAACTGAGAAAGAGGTGGGGCTATAATCGTTGATTATTACATTTCAAAGACATGGTCCCCAGTTCCTTAATAAAAGGCCATTTCCAGATCATAAGGTTGTTAACAGGCTTATTTAGCTTTTAAAAAGATTTACATACATTTCAAGGAGAGAAAGATTTTACAATTAGAAGTTTTCTAAAGCAAATGTTCCAAAAACGGAGTAGAAGGAGTCTTTTTCCCTTATTTTCAACAGGGGAACTTTTACTAAATTTTTATTTACACTTACAAGACTATCTGTCCGGACTTTTCACCAGCGTTAGCTCACATAGAGTCCCATGACAACAAACACTTAATTTGCAAGGTGTCAGCCCTGTTATTTTTATCTATACTTTTGCTTATACTGCTCATACTTCTTATACTGCTTGCTACTTCAAATAATGTATAAATCTGTTATGATGGACTGTTACTATAAAAATAGAGATAACAAGTGTTGGTGAAGACGTAGAGATATTGGAATCCCTGTACACTGTATGACAATGTAGAATAGCACAGCTACAGTGGAAAATAAAATGGAAATTCCTCAAAAAATTAAAAATAGAACTACCAAATGATCCAGCAATCCCACTTTTGGGTACATATTCAAAAGAATTGAAATCAAGATCTCAGAGTTGTCTGCACCCCCATGTTATTGGCAGTATTATTCACAACAGCCAAGATATGAGAACATCTTGATTTTCCCCGGACAGATAAAGGAAAATGTGATAAATACATACAATGAAATGTTATTCAGCCTTCAAAAAGAAGGAAATCCTGCCACTTGGATCAACGTGGATGAAACTGGAGAATATGCTAAGAGAATATGCTAAGTGAAATAAACCAGGTTCAGAAGGACAGCTGTATGGTCTCACTTATATGTGGAATGACAAACTCCTAGATGCAGAGAGTAGAATGGTGGTTGCTAGGGCTGAAGGGAAGTGAGGTAAAGGGAGATGTTCAACTGGAATACTTTCAGTTATGCCAGATGAAGACATTCTAGAGACCTACTTACTTTACCACATAGTGCCTACAGTTAACAACACAATATTGTGTTAAGCAGGTATCATGTTAGGCATTCTTATCACATATATAAAGAAAAAGAGGGACATGAAGGGTTCCTGGGTGGCCCAGTCAGTTAAAGGTCCCACTCTTGATCTCAGCTCAGGTCATGTTCTCACGGTTCGGTTCGTGAGATAGAGCTCCATTCGCCTCTTCACAGCGCAGAGCCTCCTTGGGATTCTCTCTCTCTTTTTTTCCTCTCTCTCTCTCTCTCTCTTCCTCTGCCCCTCCTCTGTTTGCTCACATGTACTTGCACGCTCTATCTCTCTCAAAATAAATAAACAAACTTAAAAAAAATAGAGGGCCATGAAGAGACTTTTTGGAGGGTGAAACGTATTTTATTACCTAGATAATAGTACTAGCATCACTGGTGTATGCCTATGTCCAAACTCATCAAATTGTAAACATTGAACATGTGCAGTTTTTCATATCAATTACACCTCAGTAAAGATGTTTTTTTTAAAGAAAAATTACATAAATCTTCATTTTTCACAATCTTGTAAAAGAACATTATAAGGATTATGAGCAAGGACTATGAACTCTACAAAACTTTTATTTATTAAACTAATGTTATCAAGAACATCAAAACAATGCATTTTAAGATTATTAACATTTATATACATCTATTGACATGATATATGGGCTGCAATCAAAGAATTATATTTACTATATTTGGAAATAGTATTTCTTTGTTATTATGTTTTAAATCCAGTTGAATCTCAAATAATCTCAGATTTTTCTTGTGATTTATTATTAAAATTTGTACCCAGTACATTATACTTATTGGAAACAATGATCATTTTTGAAAACATAATGCCTGAATATATGTGTGCATACATTAGTAAATTATACTTTCTAATTAAAATTACCTAGTGAATAAACTTGTTTCTATCATCACTGGTATTTGAAAGGTAACATGGAAATGATTTCGTAGTTACTTCAGTTACATCAAGATTATAATTCAAAAGAAGATTAATACTTTTTGGCATCATTGAGGAATAAGGAAATCTCCTATAAGTTAAAGGAAATACTAGCAAAAGACTATAAGAATTAAGCCATTTAAAAATGGTACTAGTATAATAAAAATAGCTATCTATATTACTTTAATAAAACTTCCCAACAACATTTTAATTAATAAAGTGCATCTTCTAACCAACTTTTAGTTAATTCAATATATATATGCATATATATAAAAATATATATGATTTTAATTAGTTTGATGTTAATATAATTAGACTAGCATAGAGATACTGTATGAATTTAAGCTCATATTTTAATAATGTAGTCTATGGTATTTTAAAGTATTTTTAGAGGAAATAAACTTATACCCTATATATCAAATGGCTACTTTTCTATGGGTATGCTTTACTAACAGTTAACTCATTAAATATTATTAATGTATGTGAGATGGGCATTATCATTACTGCTCTACAGATTAGATATGAATAAAAAGCTTGTGGCATTTTTTTTTTGTCATTATGAACCCAGATATATAGGAGCAATGGAATTCAAACATAAATTTCTTTTAGGCCTGCCTGCACCAGAGAAGTGGTGGCAGAATTGAAGACAGTGTTGTTTTTTCAGAGTTGATCACTAACTTTGTTCAGACACCATGATATGATATTATTTCAGCTAGAGCTCTAGTAGTGTAGCACAGAGCTCAAAGTTGACTTTATCAACAATCTCTGTCACTAATTCAAAACTATAGAGAGTATATCCAACTTGAAGATAATATAAACTGCTCAGAGATGAAATATCAAGTGAATATTTGCATCATTATTCATAAATATACAATATATATAATTGCTATAAGCATATATAAAGTAAACAGCCTGGATAAGCAGGATGAAGAATAATTGTGATGGATATGAAGTATTTAATTTAGTAAAATATCAGCTGCAAAGCTAGTAAAAATATAAATTAATAGTAGTTCATATCAAGATCATCTTAGGTTCACAGATCAGAATATTACAACCACTTCAGCAGTGAATCCCTCCCTGATTGGGCCAAAATTAATGGAAGTAGAAACTGAAGAAGAGAACAGCTAATGAATCCATTGTGTTCTTCCGCCTAAACAACATTTAGGGACTTAATTTAAATTCTACAAAACAAATGTTGAACAGAGCATTAAATAGTGGCAGACCATGCAGAGAAGTTGAGCTAAAATTTGCAAAGTTAAGGATATCTGATAAAGTGAGGACTGCTTGAAGAAGCTTGGTTTAGGCTCAAGAAAAAAAACATAAAGGATCATAATAATTTTCAAATACATGAAGGTTTAGAATGGGCTTTATAAATGCATGTGACTATTACAAATGAGTGAAAAATAAAAGACAGGTGGATTGTGATTCACTGCATAGTCATGTGATCGCATATGATTCATTGTGTAATTCTGCCATTATTTCACTCTTCATAAAACAATTAGCTGGCTTCTCCCCATTCAGGTCTTATAACTTCTAGAACATGGTGGTAGATCTTTTGCAAGTAAAAGTAAAGCATATTTTCTCAATTGCTTTATACTGACCTATAGGTGATAGGTCTTTGGGGTTAAAAAAAACTTTGCATATATTGTCTAATAAGCAATAGTGATTGAGTGTTAGTAATTCCTGTAAGGGTTGCAAGTGTTCTGAATGGAACAAATACTTTTTAAGACTATAAATTTTATGGGTACTTAATTCTTAGCAAAAAAAAAAAATCCTAGAATAATTGGGAGCAAGTTGATGTATTGTATTTCTCAGACTTTCCATTTTGTTTCCAGCCATATAAAAGACAATTGGGAAAACATACAAAAAGTTATTCTTTATATTGGATTAGTATATATTTCACACCTTCCATATTTTGTGTTGGCAAAAATATTAAGATTTAAATATTAATGAGAGTGCAATAAAGCTGTTTTTTTTTAAAAAAAGAAAACAATTTAAATAGTCTGATAGTCTAGTCCCAAAGTGTATGCTATTTTTCTTACAAATTGAATGAAATGTGACTTTATGATCTTATTGTAAATCTCTACATGAAAGACTATAAACTCTGTGATATATGTGTATGGGTGTGTATATGTGTAGCGTACACTCTTAGAACATAAAATTGTCCTTGGTAACTGGTTGATAATAACAAACTGCCTGCCTCAGGAATGTTACAAACAGCTATTCTGTTTTCCTATGGTGCAATGTCAGTGCTATTTGTAAATAGCTTCCCAATGGGAGAGGCTTGTTTCTATTATAAATTCCCTTGGTTCTGAAAAGAATGCAGCTAAGGAAGAGAAAGCACTCTTCATTTTGTATCTTTCTTGATAGTCTGAGAAAATGATGGGTCATACTGGTCAGAAAATTGAATAAAATGGGGGTAGAGGAGCACCATCAGTTGCAATTCTAACTGCTAGTCTCTAAAATCATACTGGAAAACACACACTGTATGTGGAAGCTCCTTCTGTTCTGTTTGTAATCCTTTTACCTGAGAAGCATGCACAAACAGAGAGGTATGGAATTGTTTAAGACAATCTGTATTATAATAACTTAATATATGTCCCCCTTGGAAAGAGTAAAGTAGTTGGCTTAAACTTATGATTAGGTTTATGTATGCTTTCCATTAGTGTGAATCAGGGATAAGTTATATTGGTTAATAGGACCCAAAGAAATTTGATTTGATTTTTCCCCCGAGAAGTATAAAATATTTGGCCCTGGGTCTTCTATTAATCTAAATGGGCAATGAGGGAAATAATCCATTGAATAACAAGACTCAGATTCTGATGTAACAGCCTTGAGGTAGAAACACCAATTAAAAGTAGTACTCCATCTAATTAGAAATAGACCTGGATGGGTAGTGGAGCCCTCACAAGCAGATTAATAGCATAGGGGTTACAGGGATGCTCTGTTCTTTTTGTTAGATGATGATGTGAGACCAAAGTCAGCCCCGTTGGTATTTCCAGCAAAATTAAGGCAGTTGATTAAAAACAGGTGTACAACATTGCTAAGTCCCAAAGGGATCGTTAACCAACTAACTGTCACAAAGATTGTTTCAGTGTCATTAACTATCATTCTTAATATATTCAATACATTAATATAATAAACAAAGTACTGGGGTTTACATTTATTCCTGTGGAATGGAATCTTACTATTTGAGTTAATGTTTCCTCGTGTTTGAGAACAGTTTTTGGTTGCTTTGTTTATGTTTTAATTTTTTTTCTTGTGTTGTCACACAAAGTGTTTGTAACTGTCCCAGATGCATCTGTTTGATGCCGTCTGTGTATCCTATTGCCATATAGCCTATGTCTTTGTACACATCGTTAATATAAATATTGAATAAGACTATCCCCAGAACATATGACTAGAAGCCTTCATCATAGTAGATATTGAATCCAATCATGTAAACTTTGGTAATAGTAGCTTAACTTGATATAATGTATGGAATTGTATCACATATGCATAGGTTTTTAAATCTATTTTACACATACATATCTCTCACCACCACCACCATCACAAAAAAATATAAAACATAAAACTAGATCTTATAATTGAAGTTCCATATTTCTAAGAAACTATCTCTATTATAAGACTCAAGAAACTATTTGAAACTTAACATGAAGAATTTGTCTTTGTTGTTGTATATCAATCATCTCTCAACTTGAGGCTAGTGGCAGAGGAGAGAGTTCACTGTTCATGAGGGGTGAAGAAAGGACAATCAGTAAGAAAATTTACTGGGCAAATAAAGCACTATTATTGGCCTAAAATATTATTTACTACCTATTTATAGCCAGATCACAAAAATAGAGGCTAGCTGCAAAAGATGACACTGATGAGTTGGTCTATGCCATAAGGTGTCTTGTGAGGTAACATAAAGAATTCCAGTTTTACTATCAACACTGTTAGAAATTATTTACTTAGATAAAGCAGTAAGGTTTATGCTAGACAACTACCATTCTCTCTTCATATAAGGTGTGTAATCACAGGAGAATAAGAAACAACTATGATGCTTAATAATTCAAATTATTAAAACCATAAAAATAGGATTCTCAGTGATTCAAGATTATGATTATTATATGTACTAGTTACAGTCTTTGGCAATGGGAAGAAAAATAAAATTAGAGATTTATTTAGAAGGTAGACTAGGTAGGACTCAGTGATTGATTGGATATGGGTTGGGATGTAGGGACAAGAGATCAAGGATAAAGGAGATTTCAGACCTTCATAAATAAAGGAATAATAGCATTTTAAGATTTCCAACGTAAAGAAAATACCAATTTTGAAGGACAAGGTAAGCAGTTTAAGATTGTGAATATTGATTTGAAGTGCCTATGAGACAACCAGATACAATGAATATTGTATGGTTTTAGGTACATTTTCTTAGAATTCCAAAACAAGTTTAGTGATGGAGTGAAAATCACTAGAATAAAAGTGACAGTGTACCCCACGGATATTGTATGGAAAGAGTGGAGGGCAGAGAGTATTAAAATAAAAATAGCTAGAGTACGAAAGATTTTTAAATTGGTATTAGAAGTTGTTTCAGATGAAAAGAAGTTTAAGACATTAATAAGCACGTTTTCAATTGAAAAGGGACATTGATAAGCGGCAGAATATGATGGCAAAGAAGTTGCTCAAATTATCACCTGCAGTCCCCTGTTATCTAATGCATACAGAAGGCAAGGCATTGGGTGACCAAATATTTTCTGTCATAAAATAATTTAGTAAAAACAATGAATATAATTGAGTTATTTGGTGACTTCAATGTGTGCTGGAGAATCTAGGCAAAGAAAATGAGTCCGTTGCTTTGAATTACAAGCTCAAGATTTGCATTAGAAACTCAAAAGCTTCTATAACTGACCACTTAAAAACATGATATAAAAAAAGAAAAATACAATAGCAAAAACCCTTATCTCCTGTAGTTTAAGGATATGATTCCTTAGAACCAAGTCCACAGTCTATTCATGTTGGTGGATGACTTACAAAGCAAATTTGATTTTTAATCTCACAGGGTCTATTGTTTTAAAAGTTACAATTTTGGGAAAAGTGAGACTAAAAATTGGGGAGGAGATTATATGGGCTGAATCAGCTGAATCTGGAGACACTGAAACTCTAAACTTTGCTACTAGAAGCATCCCTTCATTCCCTGTTTGAAGAGGTTAGTTTCCCTTTGCCTGTAGAATCTATAGTGGCCTCCCCTTGCAAGGAACTGTTGAACCTAATAAGAACACAACCCTATCATATCTCGGTGCTTATAGATATATTACCACACTCAAGTCTCATTCGTCAATGCAGACTGAGTTGCAAAATGTGACCTCTGAGAGGTGCAATGTATGCCAGAAGAATCATAACAATTTTACCAGATAATATTTACAGAAACATGGGGAATATGTGTGACAATAGAGTATAATGGAATCTGTTCTGAGCAGAAGGAATAGAAAGCTGTGATTGGCTATCATAAGTGCGATGAAATGGCAGAAATTTCCTGATACACTTTTAGCAAGAGAAGCCCAATAGCGTTGACTTATTAGAGTGCTAGAGTAAATTGAACACATAAGATCTGCTTATGACCTAACCATTTCCCTAGAAAGTACTCATAACATTCTCCGTTCTTGAGGATAACACACACAGGAGAGGAGCACTAGCATCCATGAAGAGTTCTATGGCTGGTCAGTTACACTTTTCATGTCAAATTCTGCCTCCCGAATTCAATGGGGATGATGCAGTCCTGAGTTTTCTTTATCAGCTAGATCATTAGTCTTCAATTCCTGCTGCCTTGAAAGCTCTCTGAGGAACTCAGTAGATGATATTTTAAATGAATTTATACATCTGGCTCTCATTGCTCTCATTGGGAGCCTTGGCCTGCTGCATAGTTCTTGCCACAGCCACAAAGGAATATTTTGTTTAGTTATAATGTACACTTTCACATGGCACTCCGTGTTCAGTCACAGCTGATATTCAAGAGGCAGAAACAAAGTCACTGCAGTATTAGATTTCTCATCTATACCTCAAGAAAATTGTTTATAATATAGAAATCTCTTATTTTTTAAGTTTTTCATTTAAATTCCAGTTATGTTAGAGTGTTATGTCAGTTTCAGATGTATAATATAGTGATTCAACACTTCCATACAACAGCCGGTGCTCGTCATATCACATGCCCTCCGTCCTCCCACTCACTTCTCCTCTGATAACCATCAGTTTGTTCTCTGTAGTTAAAAGTCTGTTTCTTGGTTTGCTTCTCTCTCTCCCTCTTTTTTTTCCCCTTTGCTCATTTGTTTTGTTTCTTAAATTCCACATATGAGTGAAATCATATGATATCTGTCTTTTTCTGACTGGCTTATTTCACTTAGCATAATTTTTTCTATTCTTTTCTTATTCATTACATAAAACTTAAATGTGACAGTTTGACTTTTGTTTTCCCTCTAGTTGATTTCCAATGTATTCATTTTTTCTAATTTCCATTTCCACTTTAATAAATTGGGTCCATCAATGAGAACTACCAATTAATATCTCCATTTGTGTATTTGGGGAGTTTTATATGTATCAAAGTTAATGATTTTTTTTTTGTTTTTTACTCTTTCTCACATATCAAACACTTTGTTATTTGCCTTATTTATTATATCTTTGATATTTAAGACAGTAAACTAATCACCACGTTATATTTTCCTCACTGATAACTTACCAGTCCTTTTTACTAAAATTTGAAAGCCTATTTTTAGACTGTATTTCAAATAAGAACACTTAAATTACAAGACTCTAGGATATATGCAAATGTTAAAAGGAAACCCAGCTTGACTTGTATGAATAGTTAAAGAACTAAAAGCTTTATTTCGGAACTCTAGAATAGAGGGCAAGCACAATGGTAACCTCAAAAAGAAAGAAAGACAATTTAAGAAGGTATTAAAAAGGAATGTTCACTGTCCATGCTTAACCATCAAGTACAGACTGGTTAGTCAACATTCATGCGAATAAATTTCTCATCAAACTTACAACTCTTCAGTTACGAGGCTTCATTTCTAGTTAATTCTTCATATTTTAATCCTTAATTAAATTCAACATTCAAAGCACTCATCAGGACATTGCAAAAATAATCATTAAAACAATAAAAATGATTGTTTTCATTGTTTTGAACCTTTGAACATTTTTTTCTATATGCAGTTAGAAGCAAAGATGTTCTGTAAGTGTGCAGAGAAAAATGTAGCAGGGTATTGTATGTTAATGTAAGGAAGAGTTGATGTTGCAAATTTTGACAACCTGGCATAGTCTTTTCCAAGGCTTTCAAGTTCTACCTCCACACCAATTCTCCTGACTCAATGGCTTCATGTCAGTCCTTGATTGTGTTTTGACGTTTTTGCAAATCAACAATCCAGTTTAAATTTAAACAGTCAAAACAGATATTTGTCATTGTGTTTGCATCTGATTTCCTATGGCACCCTGCCCACTTAATCATGCTAGTACGCGATTTGCTGGTAAAGCAAGAGGGACCAAGGCAAGCTGCTGTGACCTAGCAAGGATCATGTCATATGTAATTAACATAATTTATAAGGATCACTCCAGGCTCACTGGTGGTGTTGCTGCACACCAATTGGACTGTGCTAGAATGTTTAAGTAAATATTTGCACGCAACCTGAAACTGTTGAGAATTTCTGCTTCAGCTAGAGCCCCCTTCTTATGAAATATTCAGTACGTGGAATGTCTCCAGTGGTGCAGAGTGGTGGGTTTTCTCTCTGATTTGATTAGCAGTGATGATTCTTTCATGAGCTGTGAATGTCCTTCTAGATTAGCATCATCCAGGTTCTTTGGTCTTGTCACGAAACAAGAGGACTGAGGGAAATATGGCTTATGAACATGCTTAAAGCATGGCTTTAACAGCCCATGAGATGTTTCAAAATAAGATTTGAAATTCATTCAAATAAGTTAAAATATAGTGCATCCTAATTGATAATGTTACTACCAATCTGAAACTAATGGTATGTTAGAAGCACATGTAAAACTCAAGACTTAGAGATGGTACAAATTATGGCATTTATATCCATAATAATTCCATTTAAAGGGTAAATAATCATTAAATGTTACAGTATTCTAAAAAAGATACAAGTTTATTTTCTCAATATTTGTGGGTTGTACCATGTTCTTTGTAATTTAAGGATTATTATCCAAAATAATACCAAAGTTAAAAGGAACAAATTTGTTAATTTGAAATTGCAAAATATTTTTTAAAAAATCTCTACAGTAATACAAAATAAACTATAGTTTATGATATATAAGAAATCATTAAATCTTATATATATATANCTCAGTCAGTTAAGCATCTAACTCTTGATTTTGGCTCAGGTCATGATCTTACAGTTTGTGGGACTCAGCCCTGCATTGGGCTCTATTCTGACAGTCCAGAGCCTGTTTGAGACTGTCTCTCTCTCTCTCTTCCCCCTCCCCATCTCTATACTCTTCCCCTATTGTGCCCTCTTTTTCTTTCAAAATAAATAAATAAACATTTAAAAATATATACTTAAAAGTCTTGAAAATGCCAAATTATTAATTTAAGAAATTCCTCTCAGTTGAATGAATGTTTTCCCTTAGCGAGGGATTACAGTCACCTTCTACAGTTCTCCCATTTTGTCTAGTTTAGGCCCCTTTTTATCTTCAAGGTCATCAACAGTGAGTCAAGTCCTTTGCACACTCCAAATCTCTCTGAGACCACCCTCTGTCTTATCTAAACCCCCAAGCCTGAGAAAGTCCACTGCTTCTAAAACTACATGGGATTAAATTGTGTCTACCTGACAATTCAAGATAAAGTCCTTATTTTAAGGTCTATAGCCTTAATTACATCTGCAAAACACCTCTGTTGCTTAATGTAAAATATTCACAGCTCCTAGGAATTAGAGTATAGTTACATTTTTGGAGGGCCATTCTCCCTACCAGAGTATAAACATTTATTTTACATATGTGTCTGTGGTGATTTGTTGGTAAATATTGAAAACCTAACTCCCTTAAATGGAGAAAAAAAAATCTCTGATTTGTAGGCTTTGTCTATTTCTGTGATGTAATAATGCCAATACGACAGATTTCAAGTTGTGAATGTGGATTCCAACAATTCACAAAATCTTGGAAATATAGTCCAACTGTCAGAACTGTTATGGGTCACCTCCAATACACTGTTTCTGTTTGTAGAATTTATAAACAAAATTCTTAACTCTAATACCAAAATCCACAAGTTATATACATATATATGTCATATATATATGTATATATGTCAAAATGTTATCAAATAAAAAGAATTCATTTTCCTATATCATTTTTGTGCCAGTGCAAATATATATCCTAGCTAAAAATAATTGAGGATTAGAACATAAAATATTTATTTCTAGCTAAGTTTGTGGCTAAAGATACTACCTGCATTTTATATAATGACTATAATGTCTTTATTATATATTATGAATAGTTATTCAATGTTATTAGATATGCAGTTATGAACTGAGAGATTATCATGTATATAGCACACATTTTATTTTTTAAAAAAGTAGTGAAGCTTGAGGCACCTGGGTAGATCAGTTGTTTAAGTGTCCAACTGGCTCAGGTCATGATCCACGGTTGGTGAATTCGAGCCTCACAGTGGCCCCTGTGCTGAAAGCTCTGAGAATGGAGCCTGCTTCAGATTCTGTGACTCCCTCTATCTCTGCCCCTCCTCCATTCATGTTCTGTCTCTCTCTGTCTTTCAAAAAATAAACAAACATTTTAAGAAAGACATAAAAGGGGAATTTTGAGCAGGGAGGGGCAGAGAGAGAGAGGGAGACATAGAATCCGTAGCAGGCTCCAACACAACTGACTGAGCCACCTAGGTGCCTCAAAGGCACTTATGTATAGTATATAAAAATAAATAATCAGTAGCAATTCAAATACATACATTTTATTGACAAAGGGAGAAAATCTTAGCTTATTTACACAACTACCTTTTGTTTTTAAATTTCCATCTGTGGAAGATATGGTGGCTAGAATGTTATGAGTAAACAAAAGGATATTTTTAAGTTTGTCCTATACCAACCTACCAACCATTTTTAGTTGTATTGCCATTGTTTTTATTGTGTTAGTTTTACCTCTCATGAGCACATACAACTATTAATAGTAATATGGAATACATTCATCAGACCACATTTGATCATAACCATAAACTTAATATGCCCTCAAACTATGTTTGTATGAATAACCAAATAAAAGTTTGAAACAATATATTTCTTTACCACATTTATTTGATTTCTGATAAATGGTTATTTTGTCATTGTAAAGTCATAAACAATAAGAATATTGTGAAAGACAAAATCGACATTTGTACATGTGGCAAATTCTTCTTGTACATATCATGAGAAATTAAGCTCCTGGGATCATTTTTTCTCTATATATTATAATGAACATATCTAAGTATAATCAGTCAAATTCTCCTAGGGTATGATTTCCTACTGAAGAGAGAGGGATTCTGATGATTTGGGATGGCACATTAGCGTTGTGGAGTTAATGCAGCATCCATGTGTGCTTAACTCACTCCTGGGGAGTAATTTTAGCCCTAGGAGAATTGTTTCATTGTATCCTAACACGCATTAAGTGACATTTTCAAATTATTTCTTTTCTCTTGACTATTTCCATGACTGCCATCATAGATACACCCTTAGAAGTGAAAAATATCTATTTTTTCTCATAATGATTTGAAAATTTTACATTTATTGAAACAGTTATATTAAACTTTAATCGTCAGAACCACAATTTGCTAATCTCATGTCTTTGATCTTTAGCTTTCGTCACAGACTCTCCTCTGGCACTTTTTTTCTCCATCTGCTGGGCTCTAGTGTTGGCCACTGAGCAGAGGATCATCTGAGGGAACGTCTGGGCAAAGTCAGAAGCAGTGGAGTACGACAGCTATTATGGAAACAAACAGACCAGCAAATCCCATAGCAGGGCCAAAGAATTTTGTGCAGAAAAAGTCTATGCCTCCTACCTTCCACCAGTATTTCCCTACAACATATCCTAAGATAAAATCCAAAATATGATTTTTTGGTAAGACAAATTAGAAATTCTTAATGTGTATATATGAAATATAGTTGCAACCCACTCATATTTTGGCAGGAAATATTTGAATGTTTTGGGATTTTCTGATTGGATAAGGCAGTTTAAATGTGACACAAACTTTTTCATATTGAATATACCTTTTTTGTCCCTTTCACCACACACACACACACAAAAAAACTGAAATAGAAAAGAGTGACGGAGGAAAAAGAGCTTGTTATTTCTAAGGGCAAATATTAAGAATATTGGTGATAACATCTAATATTTATACAGTACTTCTAGGAGACAGACTCTGCATTGGGCTCTTATCACATATTACTTAATCATGATGATACCACTGCAAGATAATGTTTTATTGATTTCCTCGAGATGCTGTAACAAAATTAGCACAAACTAGGTGGCACAAAACAGTAGAAAGTTAGCGCCTTATCATTCTAGAGGCAAGACATGTAAAATCATGGCATTGGCATGGTCACGCACCCTCTGACACTTACAAGGGAGAATCCTTCTTGCCTTTTCTTAGCTTCTGGTGGTTTTCTGGCAATTCTTGGTGCTCCTGAGCTTGCAGCTAACACTTCCATATCTCCTTCCATTTTCACAGGCACTCTCCTGTGTGCTTCTGTCCTCACATGATGCTGTGTTCTTCTTATTAGGGCACATATCACATTGGATTAGGAACCCACCTTGCTCCAGTATGACCTGATCTTAATTAACTCCATCTATAATGACTTTGTTTCTAAATAAGGTCACTTTCTGGGTCATTGGGGATTAGTCTTTCAAATGTGTTTTTTCGAGTAACACTGCATAACCCAGGATCATTATTAAACAACTCCAGAGTATTCATTTTCTAAATTAATAAACTGAGACTACAAATGGTGAATTTTTCAAAAATATTACACCAAGTTTTCAAACACTGGCATCTTGTCAGTAAAATGCAAGTGTTTTATTTCCCTGCTATACACTGACTAAAGTTGTCACCCTGAAAACTGTTAATTTCCTAAAGAAATCCACAATACAAATTTAATAATCTGTTCCTGATTGTTAAACTGAGAGCAAAGGAGAACACATAGCACATTAAAAAAAAAAATAAGTATCTAAGAAGACAAAGTTGTAAAAGACCAACCAACCTGTCATGAGACCATAGTGTTTAATGTGGAGTCCCTTGTGTGTAGACACAACTAGAAAATCCAAGAACCAGGATCATGAAAATAATGAGGGCTCAAATTGTGTGGCTGAGATTTAATGAGTTCCTTAGTGAATTAGAGTGGGTAGAGGCTGGAGAAGATAGTACCTGAAATAAGATGATCAAGGAGAAAATAAAATATTGAAAAAAACATATAGAGAAATATACTAATTGTGAGCTCAGATTAGTGGATCAGGAGTACATGGAGTAGTGAACAAAGTAGAGGATGAAGCACATAACTCGTCTTTACCAAAGTTTCAGAGGTAAGTGACATTTTCAAAAGCACACCAATAGAATAATAGCAGTAAGTATGCAATAACATAGTAATGGAAATTATAATTGAGTGCTGCACTAGGTTTCTTGCATGTACCATTAGTCTTCCCTGTTATCAAAGACTACATTTCGGGGGTGCCTGGGTGGCTCAATCAGTTAAGCATCCGACTTCAGCTCAGATCATGAACTCACAGTTTGTGGGTTCCAGCCCCGTGTCGGACTCTGAGATAGCTAGCTCAGAGCCTGGAGCCTGTCTTCAGATTCTGTATCTCCCTCTCTCTCTGACCCTCACCTGCTCACACTCTCTTCTATTTCTCTCTCAAAAATAAATAAAACATTAAAAATTTTTTTAAAAGACTATATTTCAGTTTTGTAATATTGTAAGTCATGCTATTCATCAGTCCAAGCAAAGTGACCAAACTAATTTGTGTCCAGAAGCAGACATGGCATGTTGTTCCTAAAAAGTAGGATATTTGTTACATTTCTTCCTATAAAGTTATTGATGGCTTAAAATGAATCAATATCTTTAATAGTAACAAGCATTTTTTAAAATGTTTTATTTATTTCTAGGAGAGAGAGAGAGAGAGACAGCGTGAGCAGGAGAGGGTCAGAGATAGATGGAGTCACAGACTGAAACAGGCTACAGGCTCTGAGCCTCAGAGCCCGACGCGGGGCTCGAACCCACGAACCGCGAGATCATGACCTAAGTGAAAGTCGGACGCTTAACCGACTAAGCCACCCAGGCGCCGCGTAACAAGCATTTTAAAATGTTTATAAGGATTCATATTATTTTATCATAAATACTTGTTTCTGAGGTCCTGAATTGGTGAAACACATTCATACGTTGTTAAGTTAGAAATATTAGAGTGCAGAAAACCTCAGNTTATTTCTAGGAGAGAGAGAGAGAGAGACAGCGTGAGCAGGAGAGGGTCAGAGAGAGATGGAGTCACAGACTGAAACAGGCTCCAGGCTCTGAGCCTCAGAGCCCGACGCGGGGCTCGAACCCACGAACCGCGAGATCATGACCTAAGTGAAAGTCGGACGCTTAACCGACTAAGCCACCCAGGCGCCGCGTAACAAGCATTTTAAAATGTTTATAAGGATTCATATTATTTTATCATAAATACTTGTTTCTGAGGTCCTGAATTGGTGAAACACATTCATACGTTAAGTTAGAAATATTAGAGTGCAGAAAACCTCAATCCACTACCTCATAATGATATGAGTATTGACAGGAAGTAGACAGGATTGGCAATGAAATAATTCATTACCATACTCCTGATGACTTCTGGTAGTGTATTATCCCTAACTTGTACCTTACTTTACCCAGGCATTTTTAACGGTTGCTCCTCGAGTTATATTTGCACAAAAATATGTTTTTCAAATATTCTAGTTTGACTCTAAATTCTTTTTGCATTTGCTAGCGGTCAGGTAGCCTGGATGGAGATATGCAGTTAAAAAATTTAAAAACCTATACTATATTTCCACTCCTCACCTGCTATCAGTTCCTCTCCTGCTCTAGGTTTGAAGTTCTCTACTACTAGATAACTGATAGTTGCAACCACATGATCACCATGATTCTGCATCTCAGAGCAAAAAGATAGCTAGTTTGAAAGCCATAGAAAATGAATTATCCCCTTTATTTTCAAATGCAAGGATGACACTTTAATATGTTGTTCAGTGTTGGTGAAGGACTTCATTAAATTGCTGCTATTCAAATCCATTCCAGTACTAGCTGGCACCTGTTGACAGTGCATGAAATCATCCTTTTTCTCTGTACCTTTAAGATAGTTGTTATCAAGATGTGCAAAGGAAGATGTAGAATTTACTAAATGATATGATGAATAAGAGTCACTGGTATCTCATTTATTATAATGCAGAGATTATGATTGTGGGTGAGTTACTCATCAAATATCAACATAGTTGATGGTATCTCTAGGATGGGGGGTGGGTAGAGCGCCTAGCACAGTGCCTAGTTTTAGACTGTATGTGAAGGAGACAAGTAGTGGCAAAAATGAAAATTCAATGAAAGTGTATTAGTTTTGGAATTCTCATGCATAATACAGAAGAAAAATATAAATAAAATCTGAAAATTGAATACAGGTAATTGGTTAAAGATATCATATGGGAATTTCCATTTATGTGTATCAGATTTACTCTCCTACATGAAACAAGCTAACAAAGAAAACTCTGATATATATTTGTGAAACTGTTCTCATCAGGCAACAAAGGCCAGTAATTCATGCGGAACAAAGATAAATAAATTAATGAGCACTATTGTTGTCCAAGATTACTCTTTGAAGAGGGTTTCCTGGCCATTTGCCAGAGGGGAAGCCAGGCAGAGCTTAGTGGTCGTTCTGAAATGTAGATATGGAGCTGGACCTCTAGGGAGAACAGACAACTGGAGTACACAGAGAACTAGAGGGAGATAGAAAGATCAATTGATTGATCAATAAGTAGAGACATACAATAATTAACTTGAATGTAAACGGACTGAACTCTCCAATCAAAAGACATAGGGTCACAGAATGGATTAAAAAAAAAAAACAAAAAAACCAGGACAGATCATCTAAGCAGAAAATAAACAAGGAAACAATGGCTTTGAACAACACACTGGAACAGATAGATTTAAAAGATACATTTAGAACATTCCATCCTAAAACAACAGAATACACATTCTTTTCAAGTGCACACAAGCATTCCCCAGAATAGATCATGTGTTAGACAACAAAACCAGCCTCAATAAATTCAAGAAATCATACCATATTTCTTTTCTGTCCACAATGTTACAAAACTAGAAGTCAACCATCAGGAAAAAAGTCTGGAAAGACCACAAATACATAGAGGTCAAATAACATGCTACTAAACAATGAATGAGTCGACCAGAAAATAAAAGAAGAAATATAAATGTACAATGAAACAAACGAAAAGGAAAACACAACAGCCCAAAACCTTTGGGATACAGCAATAGCTGTTGTAAGAGGGAAGTTTAGAGCAATACAGGTCTATTTCAAGAAACAAGACAACTCTCAAACAACCTAACCTTGCACCTGAAGGATCTGGGAAAAGAACAACAAGCAAAACCTAAGACCAGCAGAAGGAAGGAAATAATAAGGATTTTTTCAGCAGAAATAAATGATACAGAAACAAACAAACAGAACAGATCGATAAAACCAGGAGTTGATTCATTGAAGAAAAATATCAATAAAATGGATAAAGTTTTAGCCAGACTTATCAAGAAAAAAGAGAAAGACCTCAAGTAAATAAAATCACAAAAGAAAGAGGAGAAGTAACAACCAATACCAAAGAAATAAAATAATCATAAAAAAATGTTTTAAAAAACTATATGCCAACATTGGACAACCTAGATAAATCGTATAAATTCTTAGAAACATATAAACTACCAAAACTGAAACAGAGAGAAATAAAAAGCTTGAACAAACCAATAACCAGTAAAACATTGAATCAATGATTTAAAAACTCCCAACAGACAAAAGTCCAGGATCAGAGGGCTTCACGGGCAAATTCTACCAAACATTTAAAAAGGAGTTAATATCTATTCTTTTCAAACTATTCCAAAAATTTTAAGGGAAGAAAAACTTCTAAATTCATTCTATGAGATCAACATTATTCTTATATCAAAACCGGATAAAGACATCAATGAAAAAGAGAACTACAGGCCAATATCTCTGATGAACATAAATATAAGAATTCATTTGAGAATGCACTGTTGCAACAGTTATGCACTGTTGGTGAAAATGCAAACTGGTGCAGCCACTCTGGAAAAGAGTATGAGGGTTAAAAATAGAACTACCCTACAATTCAGCAATTGCAGTACTAGGTATTTGCACAACAAATACACAAACACTAGTTGAAGGGATACATGCACCCAATGTCATATATATATGTATGGTGTATAATATATACATATATATATATATGGTGTGTATGGTATATATGTATAATATATATATATATGGTGTGTGTATATATATATATATATATATACATACACACCACNTTCTAACCTGGTAAATTGAAAATATAAAACATTTTTGGCATAAATTAAAATTAATTGCAGCCTTGTTTGTCAGTGAAAAAAGAAAATACAAATCCATCAAGAGGTGAATGATAAACAAATTGTAGAGAATTCATAAAATTGAATACTACACAACATTAAAGGAAGTTAATTAGGTGTTAAAATAAAAGGTGCTATTGGAGCACCTGTGTGGCTCAGTAAGTTAGGTGTCTGACTTTGGCTCAGGTCATGATCTCCAGGTTTGTGAGTGTGAGTCCCATGTCAGCTGTGCTGACAGCTTGGAGCCTGGAGCCTGCTTCAGATTCTGTGTCTCCCTTTCTCTCTGCCCCTCCTCCACTCACACTCTAACTCTCTCTCTCAAAAATAAATAAACACTTAAAACATTTTATAAAAATAAATTAAATATTAATTTATGCAATAAAATCTGTGACTATCAAACACTTATACCAGCAAAGGTGAGATGATAAGAATAAATATGATTGTGTTGTACCAATACTATACACTAAACAAATTGGTTTCTAATGCTATGACAGGATTTAGAAAAACTGTTGTGAAAGATTATGGATAATCTTCAGGATCCTGCCTCTAATGCTAAACTTTGTTTAATATAACAATTTTTAACAAAATGTCAACATTCTTTCAATTGTTACTGTTAGCAAACTAAGAATCTCCCTGAAGATTCATTATCTCCACATCTAATTGGTCACTAAATATTGTCTGTATCTGTCTTACACTTTCCTTATTCTTTTTTTAAATTTTTTGATGTTCATTTTATTTTTGAGTGAGAGAAAGAGAGGCAGAGAGAGAGGGAGACACAGAATCAGAAGCAGGCTCCAGGCTTTGAGCTGTCAGTACAGAGCCCGGCGTAAGGCTCAAACCCACAAACTGTGAGATCATGATGTGAGCCAAAGTTGGACACTGAACTGACTGAGCCACCCAGGTGCCCCTTTATTCTTTAACTTTTACTTTGTACTGTTCCTCATTACTAGCTGGACAACGTTAAGTTAAAATATGTAGATCTGCTGCTCTCAACTATACAAATACTATCAAAGTTATTTTCTAGAACATGAATCTAAACTTGTTATTTTTCTACTTAATCTCTGAAAAACTTTGTTAAGACCACAATATAAACTTGTGGATTAATAGTATGGTAAATAGGCCCACTATATCTCTGCCTTTTTTCATCTTTATTTACTAATTCTTAAACAAACATTTATTAAGCAACATAGTAGGCAGAATTCTCTCTTAATATCTGATGTTATAGCATGTGTAACCCACCCCAACTTTAGTGTGGGTGGAATATATGACTGTCCTGGCCAATGGAATGCTACAAAAGTGAAGGAATTTTACAGGTATGAATCTGATTTCAAGTCTATTGAGTTTGAGTTAGTCAAAGGTGAGTAATCCTTGTTGGGTAATGACTTAACTGAAAACCTTAAAAGAAAGATATAGTTCATCTGGACTTGAAGAAAGAAGCCACTATCAGTGCTACAACCATGAGAAAATAAATCGTGACAGCAACCTGAAAGTAACTGGAATTAGATAATGTCCTATCTAAGTCTGTAGGTGAAAGTGCATAACTGTTGGCACTTTTGACTTCAGTCTTGTCAGACCCTAAGTAAAGAACCCTTTTAAGTGATGCCTAGACTTCTGACTTGCAATAAACTTTAAGATAATAAATGGATGTTGTCTAAGCCAATAAATGTTTTGTCAATTTGTTACAGAACTAGGAAGCTAACACAAGAAACTACTCTGCTTCTTGCACTGTTTTCTAAAGTCTATGAAAACAAAAGAATTAAGGAAAAATTATTGGGATTACCTAAAGGAGTTAGTATTGACAGCTACAGAAAAAAAGAGGACCAAACATTAGATTTTGGGCCACTCCAACTTTAGGAAGAGGATGTGGTAGAAGACTTAGAAACAGAGATTTCAGAGTAAAAGAAAATAGAAGACCCACCAACAGAGAGTTAAAAGTAGAAGCTACTGAAGTATGGAGCAAACAAGGGTACCACAGTGTTTCAGAATCTATCAGAAGAAATATTTTCCAAGAAAAACAAACAAACAAAAAGAGCAAATACTACAAGTTCTACTGAGATGTTAAGAAAGATGAGCAATTTAATAATGTGGGGGTAATTAATGACTGAAAAGGGAACTTTAAAAAAATTTTTTTTAACTTTTATCTTTGAGAGACAGAGAGAAACAGGTCATGAGCAGGGGAGGAGCAGAGAGGCTGACACAGAATTGGAAACAGGCTCCAGGCTCTGAGCTGTCAGCACAGAGCCCGACGTGGGGCTCAAACCCACAATCTGTGAGATCACGACCTGAGCCGAAGTTGGATGCTCAACATACTGAGCCACCCAGACACCCCTGAAAAGAGAACTTTGAAAATGAATTGATAAGGATTAAATCCTGACTGGTTTGGGTTCAAAAGAGGGTAGAAAGACAAGGAGTTGATAGGAAACATTAAAAAAAATTAACAAATGTTTCTATATTTATTAAATGCATTCATACTAGTAAATTTCACTAGAAAGAATTATTGGAAAGATTCTTCTTTTCTGTAATATAATGACTTCATTTCAAAGTTATAATATGAGAAACCGACTACCTCATAATTTTATATACACTTGATGTATCCTTCAAAAATGAAGGCAAACTGAAGAAAATTTCACTTAAAAAACTGGAAGAATTTATTGCCAGTAGATTAGCACTACAAAAACATACTATATCATGTTCTTAGCTTGAAAAGAAATGACAAAAGATGCAATTCAAGTCTTTAGGAAGTAATGAACAACAAAAATGAAAAATTTGAGAGTAAATATCAGTGCTCATTTTTCTTCCCTTATATTTTTAAAGGACATAGAACTCTTTATTATTTTTTTTGTATTGTTGTCTCATCTACATTTGCATGTATATTTATACATATCTTTGTATTTATAATAAAGGACATAGAACTCTTTAAATCAAAACTGTAACACTATGTAAAAATGTATATTGTATACAGATATAATACATGATGATGATGCCACAAAGGACAGAAGTGGGTTGATGAGACTATACTATTGCAAATTTTTCATATTTTATATGAAGTGAAATAGTATTAACACTAAATATACTGTGATAATTTAAGGTAACCTAGTCTAATTCCTAGTGCAAACACTATCATCTTAAAGTAATAAGCAGCTACGTATAGTTAGAGATTACAACAAAATAGTGAAAAAAGGTTGTGATTAATACAAATAAACACCTGAAACTTGGGAAAAAGAAACAAAGCTGATGACAAAATAGGAGGGAAAACAACAGAAAAACAGCCTTAAATCCAATCTTATAAATAATTACATTAACTATAAATGTACTCCAATTAAATGCAGAGATTGTCAGAAGAGATTAAAAAAAAAAACACACAATCTTGCTATGGAATGTCTACAAAAGCTAAATTTATCATCCAGTAATATATAAGTTTTGAAAATTAAAATCAGGCTAGGACAGTTCCAGGCAAGTAGCATTAATGGAGGTAACAGAAAACATTTAATTATGATAAAAGTATTCACAAAATTATTTTAGTAATAAAGGTATTTTGCTAATAGCAGAGCCTTAAAATACAAGATGCCACCCAATATCTATTTGAAAACAAGTTAATCTCATTGTACACAAAAATTTATTCATAAAAAACATTAAATATTACACTATAAAGCTTTGAATAGAGAACATGAAAGAATATCAGTTTTATATAATAAATGAATAGAAGTGACAGATGAAGAGATTTTCTATATAGTTTCAGGTTAAATGTGATAGCTTTATATCATTATGTGTAAGGTAAAATTTTCATATATATAAGAGAAATTTCCAGCAAACAAAATTAAGGATTCTTTTAAAATTTCTTACAAAAGAAAATTAGTGGATTACATTAATGTTGTGTTGTGAAATGGCAAGTCACAATACACATATAATAGTCATTATTTTTTCCATATGAATGTAATGTTATTTCACTATTTATTGAATAATTAACATTTTAAGTATGTTAGTACCTCTCACAAGAAACATGGTGATAAATAATAATGTTGAAGATCAATTTTGAACATAACTTCAGCAAGAGTTGTTGACTACATTCCTTGAACTGACAACTTAATGGTAGCAACAAAATAATGAAAAATAATATGAGCCTAATTATGTAATAATACATAGTTATGCAGTTATGTAATAATAACTCTGCAGTAAAGTTTCTTAACTGGAAATGCATAACCACATCAGTACTTTATAATATTGTAGATTATATAAAATAACAGAAAAATATGGCATGTTCGTTAATATGTTTCATTGATTAACTCATTCCAAGACGCTAGGTTAATTTTTAAATACTACTTTACTAATAATTTTATTTTTAAATATTTATTATGTAAAAACAAAGGTATGATATTTTTAGGTAATCCATATTAGTACATAATAGAAACTTCTATGAACAGAGAACTCCCACAGTACCTCAAAGACAACTATAAACATAATGAAAGTAGCAAGTGTAACCATGATTACATTTTAAATGAACTGTAAATGGACATTGGTGGTACATTCAATTAGACACAGTCTTTTATATAAATTTCTTTCACTTATTAGCTTTATTCTTTAATTCTAAATTTACCCCATTTAAGACCAGCGGGGCAAATCTGTGTACAGGAAACTATTGAACCGACTGGCTGACGTAAAATATTTCAGTGTCTTTGTCTTTATTGTCAGTTACCTGCAATTAAAAAATATATATATGTCCCTTGAATGATATGTTTTCTCCCACTGAATTAGTATTAATCCTTTGTTAAGGTTTTCTATTCTTTCACTAAAATTAAGATCATCCTTTTACTTCATACTTAGCAGAAAACCCTTTCATTAGGATAAACAAAAGTTGGTATCCAGTTATCACATCCTACCTATTCCACTTTGAAAAATGNGACTAAGCCACCCAGGCGCCCCTGAACTCCCCAACTTTTTAATTCTACTGTTCAGTGGGTTGTGTTTTACATATTACAAAGAACTGCAAATAAACCTGGTTATGTTTGTCTTACTAATTTTAAAAGTGTATTGTCAATCTTACGGCTCCACTGGAGTAGAGTCATACCTACCTGACAGTCCTCTACTACCCATCTTTTAAAATTCATACATTGCTGAATTTAGTGTTGTTTTGCATTATGCATGTACACTAAATAATTTTAGAATGAATCTCATTGTCCTGATAACAGTGGCTATTTTATCAGGAAATTGCTCTTAAAATAACAATGGCAGTTATTTTTTTCTAATCAAATTTATTACTAGCTTAATTAAGATATAACGTATTATTCCTCTTTGAGAGTTTCTTTGAATCTACTTTCTGTCTCGGTGTGATTTTCTTATTTCTTCTTACTGTTAAAATACGCAGTAAGAAGAAACCACAGAAGTGGTTATTACTAAGTACTCAGTCAATTTATAAAATAATTATTATAAAAATCACATATGATTTAGGTGCTCCTGGGTGGCTCTCTCAGTTAAACATTTGACTCTTGATTTCTGCTTAGGTCATGATACCACAGTTCACAGGTTTGAGTCCTGCATTGGGTTCTGTGCTAACAGCACAGCCTGAGAGCCTGCCTTGGATTCTCACTCTCCTTCTCCCCTGCATTCTCTCTCTCTCTCTTTCCCTTTCTCTCTCAAAATAAATAAATGAACTTAAAAAAAGAACTAAAAAATATCATGATTTAAAAAGTAATTTTTCTAGGGGTTCCTGGGTGGCTCAGTCAGGTAAGCGTCCAACTTAGGCTCAGGTCATGATCTTGCAGTTTGTGAGTTTGGAGCCCCATGTCCAGCTCTGTGCTGACTGCTCAGAGCCTGAAGTCTACATCGGTTTCTCTGTCTCCCCCTTTCTGCCCTTCCCCCACTCATGTTCTGTCTTTCTCCCTCAAAACTAAATACACATTTTTTTTAGAAACCCTAATTTTTCTCTTCTGAGTCAGTATCTCTATATATGTTTGAGCTATAATTAAATACCTTTCATAACAACTAGGCCCTACAAAGTTAAGGGAGATAATTTTATTCTTCTTTTTTTATGCAGGTTTTTTGTTATTTTTTGTTTTTTGTGGGTTTTTTTTGGTTTTGGGGGGTTTTTGGAGCAGTTCTAGGTCTATAATACATTTTTTAAAGTACGGATATTTCCCAAATACCCGCTGTTACCCTACATGGATAGTCTCCCCCATGATCAACATTACTCAACAGACTGGTACAATTTTTACTAAGAATGAACCCACAGTGACACATCATAATCACCCAAAGTCCACAATTCCATTTGTTCATTCTGGATGTTGTACATTTTATGGGTTTGAACAAACATATNTAACAACTAGGCCCTACAAAGTTAAGGGAGATAATTTTATTCTTCTGTTTTTATGCAGGTTTTTTGTTATTTTTTGTTTTTTGTGTTTTTTTTGGTTTTGGGGGGTTTTTGGAGCAGTTCTAGGTCTATAATACATTTTTTAAAGTACGGATATTTCCCAAATACCCGCTGTTACCCTACATGGATAGTCTCCCCCATGATCAACATTACTCAACAGACTGGTACAATTTTTACTAAGAATGAACCCACAGTGACACATCATAATCACCCAAAGTCCACAATTCCATTTGTTCATTCTGGATGTTGTACATTTTATGGGTTTGAACAAACATATAATTATTGTAGTATCATACAGAGTATTTTCACTGACCTAAAAAGCATCTGTGCTCTATCTGTTCATCTCTTCCTCTACCAACCCTTCACACCACTGATCTTTTTACTGCCTTCACAGTTTTGCGTTTTTCAGAATATCGTATAGTTGAAATTATATAGTATGTAGTCTTTTTCACTTGGCTGTATGCATTTAAGACTCATCATGTCTTTTCATGGCTTAATAGCTCATTTCTTTTTACTAATGAACAATATTCAACTGTGTGGATGTACTACAGTTTATTTATCCATTCAACTAAAGACGGACATCTTGGTTGCTCCCAAGTTTAGGCAATTCTGAAATAAAGCAACTATAAACATCTGTTTGTAGGTTTTGGTGTGGATGTGAGTTTTCAATTCCTTTGTATAAATACCAAGGAGCATGATTGCTGGAGAACAGAGTACAAGTATGTTTCATTTTGTAAGAAACTACCAAACTGTCTTCCAAAGTGACTGTACCGTTTTGTATTCCCACCACCAATGTATGAGAGTTCCTGTTGCTCCACATCCACACCAGCATTTGATGTTGTCAGTGTGCTGGATATGGGACATTTTAAGAGGTGTGCAGTGGTATCTCATTGTTTTCATTTGCATTTTTGTGATAACCTAAGAAGTGGAGCACTCCTTATATGTTATTTGCATCTGTATACCTTCTTTGGTGAGCTACTGTTAAGGCTTTTGGCCCACTTTTTAATTTGGCCATTTGTTATCTTTTTTCAAAGTTTTTATTTAAGTTCTAGTTGGTTAACATGCAGTGTAATACTAGCTGCAGGTGTACAATATAATGATTCAACATTTCCATACAACACCCAGTGCTCATCACAAGAAGTGCTCTCCTTAGGGGCGCCTGGGTGGCTAAGTCGGTTAAGCGTCCGACTTTCGCTTAGGTCATGATCTCCCAGTTCGTGGGTTCGAGCCCCGCGTCGGGCTTTGTGCTGACTGCCAGCTCAGAGCCTGGACCCTGCTTCAGATTCTGTGTCTCCTTCTCTCTCTGACCCTCCCCTGCTCGCGCTGTCTCTCTCTCTCCTAAAAAAAAAAAAAAAAAAAAAAAAAAAACCATTAAAAAAAGAAGTCCTCTCCTTAATCTCCATCACCTATTTCACCCATCTCCCCTACTTTCTCCCTTATGGCAACCATGAGTTTATTCTCTATAGTTAAAAGTCTGTTTCTTGGCTTGCCTCTCTCCCTATTTTGGCTGTTTGTTATCTTATTGTTGCATTTTAAGAGTTCTTTGTCTATTTTAGATAACAGTCCTTTATCGGATGTACCTTTTACAAATATTTTCTTCAAGCCTGTGAATTGTCCTCTCATTTACTTGATATTATTTACAAAATATTTGAAAGACAATCATCATTTAAGCCTGCTTATATATTTAGAAATAATTGTGATTTATATGAGGAGAAGCTACCAGAATTGAACAAAAACTAATCAAATGGGAATGAATTATGTGGGCAATTTCAAACAGAAGAAACAAAATGGTCTGTGACAAGAACCATAACCAATATGATCTTTCAAGGTAAAATATATCCAAAATATAAAAGCATAAACTCGGTATAANATATTTCTGAAATCAATTTGTAAATTTAATGTAATATTATTAATTTTCAACTTTATTTTTCATTTTTTTTAAATATTATTTTAAAATAACTTTAGTCTCAAAATCAATGACAAAAGTACTAGAGGGTTTCTTTTTATTCTTTACCTATCTTCCCCCAATGGTATCATCTTAAAAAAAACATGTTCTCAAAACCAGGAATGTGACATTTTGAAACTATTAACAAAACTAGACACTTTATTCAGATTTTACCAGGTTTACTTTCATTGTCATTATATATTATTCATGTATACCCATCAGCCTCTAAAACTGCTCAATAATCACAAATAAATCCCTTTTGCTATCCTTTTATAGTCACATCCTTCCTAGGCGTTAAGCTCTGTCAAGTACTAACTAATCTGTTCCGTATTACTATAATTTCAAAAAAAATCTAACATGAATAAAACAATAAGTAACCTTTTAAGATTGGTATTTTTACTCAATATAACATCCCTGATATTCACAAAATCATTGTGTGAATAATGTTTTGTTCCTTTTCATTGGTGAATTTTGCTGAATTTTATTTTCTTATATGGATCTATCACAGTTTATTCACCTGTTGGAGAAAATTTATGTGGGGTGTTTTTGTTTTTGTTTTGGCTATTATAAATAAAACTGCTATGAACATTTGTGTACAGATTTTGGCTAAAGATGTGTTTTCATTTCCTTAGGATAAATTACTACTGTGTAATTGTGGCATAATAGATCTTTAACTTTATAAGAAACTGCCAAACTGTTTTCTAGAATGACCGTATTATTTTGCATTATTATTTTACATTGCAGAGTAATTGTATTATTTTTCCTGTAGGAAAAATACAGGTATTCTATAACTGCATTATACTTGGTATTCAAAACTATATATCTGAGATATGTGTATGTTGTTTCACTTACATCTATTTAATGTTTACTAATATATAGCATAGTATTCTATCGTAGAATCTACCATATTTGTCATTTGCCAGACGGTGGTCTCTTAACTTCCCCTATCTCCTCATTACTACAAAATTACACATGCTGTGTAAAATATGTGTGTAAATTTCAGTGGTGTATGACCTAGTAATGAGATTACAGGATATGTATAATGTTAATGAAAAGTACCATATTTCTTAATTTTAAGTTTATATATTTATTTTGAGAAAGAGAAGGGGATGGGAGGGGTAGAGAGAGAGGGAGAAGGAGAAAATCTCAACCAAGCTCAGCACTATCAGCATGAAGCCCGATGCAGGGATTAAACACAGAAATCATGAGATCCTGACCTGAGCCAAAATCAAGAGTTGGTTGCTTAACTGACTGAGCCATGCAGGCACCCCAAAAGTGCCATATTTCTTTCCAAAATAGCTCTTACTGTGTCCTTCAGCAAGGAATGAGTTCATATTTTTCATCTCCTAACCAAAATGTGCATTATCTAATTTTTGCTATGCTAATTCTAATAAATTAACATCTTTTAAAAAATTCTTTTCATGTTTATTTATTTTTAAGAGAGACAGGGCACAAGCAAGAGAGGAGGAAAGAAAGAGGGAGACACAGAATCCGAAGCAGGATACAGTCTCTGAGCTGTCAGCACAGAGCATGATATGGGGCTCGAACTCTTGGACCGTGACCTCATGTCAGAGGCTTAACTGACTGAGCCACCCAGGCACCCCTACAGTTTTTTTTCTTTTGAGCATCTCTGACTGCTAGTGAGTCTGAACATATTGAACATATTGTCATTATAATTACTTACAGTTCAGATTTCCTCTTTAGATATTTTTGCATTCTCATGTGCATTCTCACTATACTTCTCCTGGGTTCTCTTTTTCTGGTATTAAAATATTTCTTGGAATTTCTATTATTCCGTATTTCTTTTACACATGGCATGTATTTTATCTAGTATATCACCTCTCTACAATTTCCTTCATTGTAAAGAAATTCTGTAATTTGTATGTAATCAAATCAATTGTCTTTTCATGCAGTGATAAAGAATATTTTTAATATTAATCAGCATGTTTTTCCACAACTTAACTACAAAACATTCTGCATAACTGGGACTTATATAAAAGGAACATAATTAGTGAATGGGAATCACTTTGTGGAACTCGAAGTCTTTCTGATACTATAAGTTCTGCCTTTAAAAGGACTAAAAAATATTGACCTGTTCATTTGAAAAGATTTTGACACTATGCTTCATTACCCTTCTTTTTCATTTTCAATCATTTTTATAGAGCACGGAAATTGAAATCACATTTTCTTCCTCTTATTTTCATGTCTGATTTTAAAGTGTGAAATAACACTTTTGATACTTTGCATCATATATCTCATATTGTGAAGAGCTGAATTGCCATCAACAGGAGATACATTATTTCTTTCCTTTCAGCGAATAAATAGCCTGTCCCCCTAAAGATTCTCACCCAAGATGATACACTGGATGGTATGCTATTTTACAAAAACAAAGTTTCCTTTGTTTTCAAATATATTACTGAAACTCACTTCTCAAAAAAAAAACTTCATAATCATTGGTGATACTTAGCTTAGTAGAATAGAAAGGAAAATAAAATAGGTAGATGCATAAATAAGGCAAGACTTTTGGTTTTTTTTTTCATTTTAAAAATGTTGTGGAAGACGTCTTTCCCACAAGATAACATCCCAAAGCGATGGTAACTTTGAGGGAGGAAAGCAAAAGAAGAAAAGCAGCTACTATATTTAGTCTTCAGGATTTTTTTTAAACATTCCACAGAAATAATCACCATATAATTCACAAATGTGTCTTCACGTATCAGAATTTTCACATTAGTCCTTTCATACCCTATAGTAAAAACCATTCAAAGCTTGGCTGCAGGACTCATTTCAATTCCTAACTCACCTCTGGCATGTTCAAGAGGATCATCTTTGCCAACTGCTTATGAGAAGTAAAACAGGGGAAATAATTTAATCAGCACCTGCAGGAATGAGCCTGAATGTCATGATAGTAAAACACCATAGTTATATACTCTTGTTGAATGACCTCTTTATTGTTATGTAATGCCCTTGTCTTTTGTTACATTCTTTGTTTTAAAGTCTATTTTGTCTAATATAAATATTACTACCCCAGCTTTTTTTTGTCATTTGCATGGAATATATTTTTTCATTCCTTCACTTCAATCTGTATGTGGTTTTTGGTTTTACAGTGAGTTTCCTGCAGGTAGCCTATAGATGGGCCTTATTTTTTTATTCATTTGGACACCTTATGCCTTTTGATTGGAGCATTTACTCCATTACATTTAAAGTAATTATTGATACGTATGCACTTATTGCCATTTTGTTGCTTTCTGATTGTTTGTGTAGCTCATCCTTGTTCCTTCCTTCTTTTTCTCTCTTCCCTTGTGATTTGATGACTTTCTTTAATGTTACACTTATATTACTTTCTCTTTATTTTTTGTGTATCTATTTTTTAAATTTTTATTTATTTGTTTTTTTGAGAGAGATTGAGGATGCACAAGTGGGTAAAGGCAGAGAGATAGAGAGAGAGGGAGAGAGTCCCAAGCAGGCTCCACACTGTCAGCACAGAGCCCAACGCAGGCCTTGATCCCATGAACTGTGAGATCATGACCAGAGCTGAAATTAAGTCAGATGCTTAACGGTCTGAGCCCCTTTTTTGTGTACCTATTATAAGTTTTTGGCTTGCAGTTACCACAAACTTTATATACAACATCCTGTGTATATAACAGTCTATATTAAGTTGGTAATAGCTTAAATTCAAAGACATTCTGAAAACACTACATTTGTACTCCCCTCATCTATGTTTTATATATAGACATCATATTTTACATATTTATCCTGGGTTTCTTTTTCTTGTTTTCAAATAGAGAGTGCAAGTGGGGAAGGGGCAGATAGAGAGAGAGAGAGAGAGAGAGAGAGAGAGATGAAGCAGGCTCCAGGTTCTGAGCTATCAGCACAGAGCTTAATGAAGAACTCCAACTCATGAATCGTGAGATCATGACCTGAGCTGACGTTGGACACTTAACGAACTAAGCCACCCAGGCACCCCAACAGATGAATGGGTAAAGAAGATATAGTGTGTGTATACATATGTACATACATATATACATACATAGACAATGAGTCAGGCATAAAAATGAATGAAATCTTGCCATTCACAACATGGATGGACAGAGAGGGTATTATGCTAAGTTAAATAAGTCACACAGAGAAAGACAAATACCATATGATATCATTCATATATAGAATCTAAAAAACAAGACATATGAATAAACAAACAAACAAAAAAGAACTAAACTCATAAATACAGAGAACACATAGATGGTTGCCAGAGGAGAGGGTAAAGAGTAGGGGACCCAACAGGTGAAAGGGATTAAGAGATTTGAACTTCGGTTATAAAATAAATAAGACAGGATGAAACACACAGCATAGGGAATACAGTCAATAGTATTATAATAACTTTGAATGGTGACAGATGGTAACTATATTTACTGTGGTGAACAATTTATAGAATTGTCGAATTACTATACCATATACCTAAAATTAATATAATATTTCATGTGAACCCTACTTCAATTTAAAAAAAATTTAAATGCCTGGTTAGGACAATAAAAATGTATTTTAAATGTTCACCTATAATTGATTAATACTTGAACACATACACAATGAACTATAGTTGGACTATTCACAGACTTTTAATGAATTATGAGTACATTGTGCATACAGACAGCAAGGCCAGTGACGAAGTCACACATTTAAATCTGATTGGTTAATGTCTATTCTCATTTCTCTTAGGGTTAACAATGTGAGAATGGAACTGATCAAGGTCAATTAACTTCTGCCATTTCAGTGTACTTAAAAATATTAATGTATATTAATAACATTTGATAAGTTGTATAAGTTGGACTGTCATGTTCCAAAAAATCTAGAGCTTTCTTAGCCTATTTTATAATATATATGATCATTGATATAAAATCTGTTTATATATTACTCTACTAATGAAGCCTAAGGCAGAGAGGTAGTGTTCATCAAACATGCATGTGGGTATCGTCACTAGCCTCCTTTTCACTAAGATTGAGACTGTGTTATTAGTTCAATCTCATTGCAGTGATGCATTTCTTCTAGTTTCTTCTAGATTTCCTCCTTTCCTCTCTTTTTGAGGCATGACTGGCTTTGGAGCTCACATGTTCCAAATCTGTAAGAGTACAGAGGGCTCTTTAATCTGATTTGGTTGGTTGGGAGATTTTTGATTACTCATTTAATTTCTTTGCTGGTTACAGGCAGGTCTGTTCAAACTTTTTATTTCTTCCTGTTTCAGTTTGGTAGCTTATATGTTTCTAGGAATTTGTTCATTTTTTCAGATTGCCCAATTTACTGGCATATAATTTTTTCATAATATTTTCTTAGTATTGTATTTCTGCAATGTTTTATGTGATCTCTCTTCTCCCGTTTGTGATTTTATTTATTTGGGTCCTTTCTACTTTTAGATAAGTCTGGCTAAGGGTTTATCAATTGTATTAGTCCTTTCAAAGAACCAGCTCTTGGTTTCTTGATCTGTTCTACTGGGTTTTGTTTGTTTGTTTCTATAAAATTTGTTTCTGCTCTAATATTTATTACTTCCCTTCCTCTGCTGGCTTTAGGCTTTATTTGCTATTCCACTTCTAGCTTCTTTAGGTGTAAGTTAGGTTGTTATTTGGGATTTTTCTTGCTTCTTGAGGTAAGCATGTATTGATATATACTTATGACCACTTTTGGTGCATTTCAAAGGTTTTGGACCATCATATTTTCATTTTCATTTGCTTCCAAGTATTTTTTTATTTCTTCTTTAATTTCCTGGTTAATCCATTCATTCTTTGGTAGGATGTATTTGTGGTCTTTTCACATTTTTTCTTCTGGTTGACTTCAAGTTTCACATCTTTGGGGTCAGAAAATTTTCATGGTATAATTTCAATTTTTTGTATTTGTTGAGGCCTGATCTCTGACCCAGTATGTGATCTATTCTAGAGAATGTTGCATATGCACTCAACAAGAATGTGTATTCTTCTGCTTTACGATGAAATGCTCTGAATATATGTTAAGTCCATCTGGGTCCAGTTAATTATTCAAAGCTATTGTTTCTTTAATGATTTTGTATGTGAAAAATCTTTGTTGCTGCCCTGAAGTTTTAGAGTTTGTTGCAGAAACTATCATTAATTACTCTGACTAATTCTGTGATCATCATAATATCAGTCACTTAATGAGCATTTTTTTAAAAGAAAGAAAGAGAGCACACATGAGTGGTGCAGGGACAGAAAAAGAGAGGAAGAGGGAGAATCTTAAGTAGGCTCCATGCTGAGTCCCTGAGATCATAACCTGAACAAAATCAAGAGTCTGATAGTTAACCTACTGAAACCCTTCAGTGAGCATTTTGATGCTATCATCAGCAGTGTCCATTAGATTATACCCTATCAACATTGCCATGAAAATGATCCTCTGCATTTGTAATCCTTGGATAGTATTTCCAATGCAGAACTTTACTCTTCATTGGAATAGAGCTCCTCTCATTTCTAAAAATACTCCGTTATTGATCCCTTTGAGATGTTTGATCAAATTTTTGATATTTTATTTGCTTCCATATGCCATGTATACTCAAGATATTTTATTAAAATACACAAAAGCATGTAAAAGCAGTTACAAATTAATGATGGCAAAATGTCATTAACAAAACCTCTGGACTCTGGAAAAGTTACATTTGCTCATTATTTCAAATATTTTTTAAGAAATTCTGCTGTAACAGGAAATAAATCCATTTTACCCAATAAATAATTATTGACGTGAAACTTAGTATGCATCTTATTGCTATTTAACGTGTTACCCTGGGTGACAAGCATGTCTGTGATTCCATTTTAATACTAACAATATCCATCCTTTAGTTTGTGAGACAAACAAGAAAAGTACAAATTATATAATGTGATAAACGAATTCATTTCTCAGGACACACCCTAATTTTGTGAATTCCTTCCAAAAGCAGGGTGAAAAAATTGTGTCCCATCAACTGGACTCACTCTGCATTTGATCTGGATGCTAGGTCTTCCTAATATTCACCCCAAGTTATATCAACTTTAAGAGTACCCTCTATAAGTTGAATTTGTTTGAACTGATAAGATTATCATAACGTATTGAGGATGAGAGTGATTGAAATAGGACATAAAGGACAGAAAGGAAAATAGACGAAATTAAAATTCCTCCCCCCAATAATGTGAGAGGCAACAGGAAATTATGTCAAGCAGGAAGAGAGCAGAAGTTTTTACACTGTACAGTGTCTTTTATTGTAAAGAAGAAATACTTTGGCAAGATTGAGTTTGAAAGTGCAAAATTTCTTGAGGTATATTCTATCTATTTTATGTGCATATTTGTTTATATATGAAAAATATTTTACTGATAATTTGGGGTTTTCCTCAAACTTTCAAAATAATCTAATACTGGACCATACTTATTCTATGATTCAACATGTTAAACTTACCTTAATAGGATTCTCATGCTCATGCTCCAGTTTTGGATTCTCATGCTCCAGGATTCTCATGCTCCAGTTTTTGAAGCGTAACTACTCAGCAAAATAGAAACAAATAGTGATTGTTGGACTTGGCAAGTTAAATCAGTAAGTACTAAATTTGCATCAAATGTGTACATGTTACTTAATGTTATTCGAGGGATACATGCACAGAATGACTAAGCTTTATGTTAAAGTAATTCAATATTTATCATAATATCTAGTTGTTTATATAAAATAGACAGTAAAATTAAATTTCAAAACAAGCTGAAATGTTACGTTCTGTGATAGATGGGAGAGGGAGTTGGTTATGAATGATCAAATAAAAACTATGGATAAAAAATTTTCAGAGAACTGTTGACTATTTGGGAAAGCCCAGATCATTGATACATCAATTTGGGAAGGAAAAACTCTCTTAAAGATTGATAATATAAATATGTATATAAATATAAATATCTACTACTGGTCATTAAAGTAATGTACCTTTTTGAAACCCTGGAAAATGTAGCAACATTACCAACACAAGAAAAACAAGTACTGTTTTTATATTTTCACGAGTTTTGGAGCTAATACTTACAGTAAGGAAGACCCCTAAACCAATGGTATTTTCATTTAGACATATATTTTTCTTTCATAAATAGGAAAAAATATAATAAATGAAAAACACTTTGGTTCCTAGAGTAGTGTGGCAAAGCATATGAATAATTCATTCTACTCAAATTGTAATTGATTTGAAAACCAAATTAACACAATAAGATTACTTTTAAAATTTGATTTTATTAATTAATCAAAATGGGCCTTTTTTCCTAAGTAATCTTTTTGTTCTACAACTGCTTCTTTACTCTGTATAAATATGTATAAAATTGAAAACATGAGACTGATTTACATAATTTTAAATTAAATTATAATAATTGAGCATTTTCAGGTATAAATCACATTTAATTTTAATCTTAAGCTTAAGGAATAAAATTCTTATGATAGTTACAAATAAGAAAAAATGTCAAATTTAGAATAGTAGTACTGTGAACAATTCACTTTTACTTACACATGAAAAATCATCCTAAAATCAATTGATTAGACATTGGAAAGTTATAATAGGAAGGAAATCCTCCTTTTGCTTATTTCAGTTGAACTATGGAATGAAAAATGATCAAAAAATTTTAAATTCTTTTTTTTAAATACTTATTTAGTTTTGAGAAAGAAAGCATGAAAAGGGGAGGGGGAGGGGCAGAGGATCCAAAGCGGATTCTGTGCTGACAGCAGTGAGCCTGATGCAGGGCTCAAACTCATGAACTGTGAGACCATGACCAGAGCTGAAGTCAGATGCTTATCTAACTGAGCCACCTAGATAGCCCTCAAATCTTTCGATATGAAATATCATGAGCTATGTATTGCACCATCCATTATTTTCAAATAATTGGTGAAATAAAGTAGAATAAAATGGCAAGATCCATTTTATTATTTCATTTACTAATATTTAGATCTCAGTCATGAAATGTCCTAGAAAAATAGTCATACCACCACTAACTTTTATGAAGAATATTACAATGTGTATTTCTTAGACTGTGGTTGCAAAAGCAATGAGGGAGAGAAAAAAAAGTGTTTCCTAGATAAGTAATTTTAAAGAAGATATGTATCATAACTCTCACTGAAATATTAAAGGCAAGGAAAAGACCCACAAAAAATTGTCTGCTTAGGGATTTTCCAAACCTAACTGATAAATTGAGAGAGAGAGATAAAAAAAAATGAAACTTTCTTTGAAAATTCCAATTGTTGTAGAGTAGGTACTCACATTTTTCCTAAACACATTTTGGGAAACTTAGTGGCTTAAAACAAAAAAATGTTGTCTTACAGTGCTAAAGTTCTGGAGGTTAGAGGTCTCAAATGTTCTTACCGGCTAAAATAAAAATAATTAAAGGGCTACTTTCCCTCTAGAGGGAGAAATGAGTTTCTTATTTTTCCATCCTCTAAAAGGTGCCTGGATTTTTGGCTTGTGCCTTCTGGTTACTTATATGTACTAATTTGGCTGGGCCACAGTGCCCAAATATTTGATCAAACATTATTCTGAATATTCCTGTGACAATAATCTCCAAAATTCTCTAAGCTAGAATCATGGAACACACATTGAAAGTGTCCAAGAATCAAAAGAGTTGCCAAAAAATCTGCCTGGCATTTGCTCCATTGTGAGGATAGGCATTCCTTATCACCTCATATAACTGTGTTTCCAATTTCCTTTTAAAAAATAAACTCTATGACTTATCTTATTTTAATGCTTTCTGTGTAAGCAGTTTGAGAGTTGGGTCTGTGTCTCAGTCATTGTATTCATAGAGTCCAACATAGTAGAAAAATACTACCTGTGGTATATCAATGGGGTTTTGATTTGTACTTCCCTGATGATGAGTGATGTTGAGCATATTTTCACATGTCTGTTAGTCATCTGGATGTCTTCTTTTTTTATTTATTTAAAAAATTTTAATGTTTATTATTTATTTTTGAGAGAGAGAAAGAGAGAGATTGTGAGTGGGGGAAGGACAGAGAGAGAGGGAGACAGATTCTGAAGCAGGTTCCAGGCTCTGAGTTGTCAGCACAGAGCTCAACGTGGGTTTCAAACTCACAGACCTCGAGACTGTGACCTGAGCTAAACTGGGACGCTTAATCAACTGAGTCACCCAGACATCCCTATCTGGATGTCTTCTTTGGAAAAGCGTCTATTCATGTCTTCAGCTAAAATTAACAACTCAGGCAACAGATGTTGGCCAGGATGTGGAGAAAGGGAAACACTTTTGCACCATTGGTGGGAATGTAAACTGCTGTAGCCACTCTGGAAAACAGCATGGAGGTTCCTCACAAAACTAAAACTAGAATTACCCTATAACCCAGAAATAGCACTAGTAGGAATTTATCCAAAGGATACAGGAGTACTGATTCATAGGTGCACTTGTACCCTAATGTTTATAGAAGCACTATCAACAATAGCCATATTATTGAAACAATTCAAATGTCCATCGTCGATGAATGGGTAAAGCAGAGTGGTATATATATACAATGGAATTCTACTCAGAAATGAAAAAAAAAATGAAATCCTGCCATTTGCAACTTCATGGATGGAACTGGAGGGTATTATGTTAAGTGAAATAAGTCAGTCAGAGAAAGACAAATATGATATGTTCTCATTCACGTGGATCTTGAGAAACTTAATGGAAGACCATGGGGAAAAGGATGGGAAAAAATAGAGAGGGAGGAAAACTATAAGAGACTCTTAAATACAGAGAACAGACTGAGGGTTGATGGGGGTGGGGGATTGAGGGGGTCAGGGAAAATGGATGATGGACATTGAAGAAGGCACTTACTGGGATGAGCACTGGGTGTTTTATGTAAATAATGAATCACAGGAATCTACTCCCGAAACCAAGAGTACACTGTATACATTGTATGTTAGCTACCTTGACAATAAATTATATAATAAAAGAATAATAATAAATTAAAAATTAAAATTAAAAAGTAAATATAAATAAGAAAAATCCTACATACTGATTCAACAAATGAGTGACTTTGAGGAATGTTAGCATTCTTTTCCTCCCAATAACTTCTTAGCAACCATTTTATACCCCCTTTTCCTCCATGGTGGGTCATTTTAAGTACACTGATCCATTAATATATTCATTCAAGTAATAAAATAAATACGTATTCACTATCTACCTTCTACCTGCCAGGGATTTTTAAATTCACTGATAATTCATTTTCTCTCTCTCTCTCTCTCACACACACTCTTACTCCTTATATTCGACTGAAAGAAGTAAATTTAACACATAACTAAAAAGGAAATTTTCAGATACCATAAAGAATTATGAGTAAAATTAAAATAACATTATGGTAGGCAGTGATTTCTACTTTTGTTGTTATTATGCAATATCTATCTCACAAGGTGACATATAAATAGAAATATTAAGCAATGAGCAATCTTGCAAAATCAAAATCACTGTGAATAGCCTTTATGGCAGAGGAAATGGTGTCAAGATAGGAACAGGTTTAAATATTTGAGAAATAAAATGAAGACCAGGCTTGCAGATTCCTCAGGCAGAAGAAATCATTTAATCCATATAAGAAAATGTTAGCCTACCTTATTTCATAAGTATAAGCAAAATTTATTTCTTATAAATGCCTTTGAAAATCATAAATGAAACTTGAATCGCTTCCTAAAATGGCATAAAATAATCACTTTTAACCAATCCTTTGCCATCTGGAAATGCCTATTTTGTAATAAACAATAATTGCAAAGGTAAAACACCTCTATTTTCATTTCGTAAGCCACCCTGTAACATCATGCCTTCGAACTTCATACCAGTTTCCTGTTTGAAGACTCCCTATTTGTGGATAGTTTATTTCTCAGTCAATGAAATGTTAATATCAAGGAAAGGCCTCTAAATTTTCTTTTGACACAGACAAAATGGTCGAAGAATGAAGTAGTTAGGTGATATAGACATCTGTGTCCTGGCTATTATGGGCTGCACTGTGTTACCCCAAATTCATATGTTGAGGTCTTAACCCCCAAGACTTCATAGTGTGACTGCATTTGAAGATATGACCTTACAGAAGTAATTAAGTTAAAATGAGGTCATTAAGATAGCCTCTAATCCTATATAACTGGCATCTTTAGAAGAAGAAATGAGGACATAAACACCAAGAGGGAGAACAACATGTGAACCTGAAGATAGCCATCTACAAGCTAGGGAGAAAGGCCTCACCATGCTGATATTTCAATCTTGGACTTGGAGGATCCAGAACTGTGAGAAATAAATGTCTTTTACTTAAGCAATACATTCTGTGGCACCTTGTTACAGAATCTCTAGCAAATTAATGCACTGGCAAACCAGTTTTTATTTTATGTTAAGTGTGAGAGCAACCATTGAAGGACTTTCAGCAAGAGAGTTTCAGAATCTATTTGATGTATATTCCTTCATGAATATTCTGGACACTGTGTACATGTCATTTCTGTAAGATGGTAGAGAGGATAATAGGGAAACCATAAAGAAAGCTTTTTGAAGAATAGTAGAAAATATACATACAGGTGTGTTTGTGTATGTTTATATGTCTTAGTTAATATCTGTACATTAATTTTAAGTGTATTGCATAACCACAGTGCTTCATGGTATGTACTTATTTTGGCAAATTTAACTCACAGTTGGCTACAAAATCACAATTTCATTTTCCTTAAAGTCTTGTCATTAATATTGTATGACATAAATAAACCTGGGTGCTTAGCAACCTGGCCATATATATCACTGCCCTACTAATGATAAATTAGTTTTTTGTTAATTTTGTTCTGCCTTGTTTTTTGGTAAACATGTTTGCTCTATCTCAAAGACAGAGAGAATGGCATACTTTAATACATCAGTAGATAATATATATATAATATATAACATACTATAATATACATTTCAAGTTAAAAATCAAGTTGTTAATTCATGAAGGAAGACCTGCACTTTAGAGAGTTTAATATATTGAAAAATGCACAACACTGGGAATTAAAGGACATATCACTTAAATGTTTTATGGTATTAGGTAAACAACTTAATTAGCAAATTTTAATTTCTATAAATCTGTGTTTGATAGAACCTATTAGAAATGTTGAATCATTGAAAGAAAGTGATTTAAAGGCAAGCAAACACCACAGCAACTATTATAGATATTAAAATGCTAGATATAAATTAATTGCTCAGTTAACCAAAACCCCAGATATAAATTATAGCTCTCCTTTTAAAATGAGATATTTATTTTAAAGTGCATTTTTAATATCTGATTTAATTTACAAAATTACATCAGAGTGGAATGTATAGTCCGTGAACAGCATTCTTCATAAAGTTAAAACATATGTTACCAGTAGCAGTTGTCTGATGAAGCTTCATTATTCAGCTCAGAAATGTTGAAGCTATAATCATTAAACATATGTCAAAGACACAGAAACATAGCAGCTCTAGTAAGAGAGAGAATTAAGATGCTAGAGCAGAACATAAAAGATCTTTTTAGAAGTACAAAGAGAACTGGAAATCTAATGATAATCATGTTTGATCATTAGCTATTCAGTATTATATTCACATCATTTAACTAGAACAAATCCGTAATTGCCAGAGTACTTTAAAAAGAGCTATTTAAGATAATTTTTTAATAGGAAAGTTTATGATTTATTTAAATGGCAGCTATTGCTTCAACCCAAAAACTGATTATACTACCAGAAATAACATAGAGAATTCACTTTTTAAGTCTTCCTTTTCTATGTTCTAACGCATTTAAAGAGAATATCCAAACACTGAGTTTGAGATTGAGGTGCCAGATAGTTATTAAGAATCAAAATCCATGTAAAGAAGAGGGAAAATACAGAATGAGGAAGGAGAACAAGTCAAACTCTGATGCAAGTTGGACAAGCCTTGACCATCCTAGAGGAGAAGTTCCTGAAACTGGCCTTTGTCACGTTTTACCCAATGAGACCAAAATGGCCAGGCCTTTATACTCCTGCCTTGTTTAGTCACTAGATGCAAGTTTCCTTGAGGACGTGAGACTTCAGCTAAGGCCATTCTCTGCAGCTGGGGTGGACTATGAAGAAGGTAATAGCTGGAGGCAGTCTGCTGGCCATACCCCTCAGAGTGAGATAGCAAACTCTTTTTTGAAGTTGGATCTGGGTGGCATATTACCATATCTTCCTATTTCTACCACTTGTGCTACTTGGATCCACTTCTCCATACATGTTTGTGGAGCAACAACTACATGATTCCATTAAGCATTTCTTTATGATAGAAGACTTAACAAAGAGATACTGGTGGGATAAACCTCAGCTCTTGCCAATGCACTTGGTCTTGGTACCTAGTTGTTACTCATTGTCACTGTTCTCCACTGTTCATTCTAAAGTGCCCTGGCCCTCAGCAACTACCTCTTTTGGCCTTGATGGCTCACCCATTAGTATGACCCAGAACCTCATCCCCAAGATGCTGAGCCCCAGGTCACCATGACCTTCTTAAGCTGGAGTTACTGTACCTTTTCAATTATATTCATAGTTAGGAAAGGTGGTATAAAAATCCCCAAAGTTGATTATTGTATTCTTCCCTACATTTATTGAGTACATATGCTACCTCTGATCAATGTCATTTCCTGAAAAAAAAAAAACAAACCAAAAAAACAGTGGCTTTCCATCTTGGTTGCTGCTTGCTGGATACAAAAAACCCAAAGCGTCCCAAGAAAACGTAAAGATAATTAATTGTTCAATGGGATTCTGGCATTCCCTCTGACAAAAGTATGCTCCCTTTGGAGTATAGGACCTAGAATCTTTCAGTGTCCAGATGTGTGAAAATTTCAATAATAAAATGTCCTAATAGGTCATTAGAAGTGATAATAAAGGGGGACACTCTTTTTCCCATGCCTTACTTCTCAGACTCATGTGTTCTTTTGAAGAGGCAGTACAAAATAAATATTTCTGTTCAATGCATGATGTATGATGTGTGCTATTCTTACATAATGTTTCCTTAGGGCTTCTGTGTCAAATGTGTCTTCAGTATGCTAGAAGATTCTGGCTGGTGCAAAATGTGACAGAAATATTGGATCTTGCCAATATGGCATCACTCCCACAACATCTTTGATTTTAACGTACCTCTGGTATGATCCTGGGGAATACTATAGATCAAATGTTTGTAGATCAAATGCTCCATGAGGTTGTTTTTTCATTTGTTTGTGTGTTTGTTTTTCATAAGCTTGTTGATGTAGGTACTAGCCAATGCCCTGCTGAAAAGAAAGGTAAACCCATACTCAAATACATATCTATGCATGTGAGAGCAAACATCTGACCCAACAAGTATGGAAAGGATCCAATGTAATAAATTTGCCACCAAGTATTCAGTAGGTTTCCCCTAAGAATAATGTAATTTGGGGTTTCCTTATTGGTGTCTATTGCTAGAAGGTTGAATCATCTTTGAAAAGTGTGAATTCGTTCTGTTGTGCCTCTGTCTTTGCCACTATAGCCACTTTTGTTGTATGTTTTCACACTAGCACTGACCTGGCCACTGACAAAATCTGACCAACACCAACTAGCCAGGTAGTTGTGTTTACTTGATAGGTTAGTGTCTTTTCTGTGGTGAAAACACTCTGGTGGGCAATAATGTGACAAAAAGTTCTGCACACTTCATGCTTACCCCATTATGTCTATCTACATGCATTCACCTCAGAATACTTTTTTCCTTGATCTTCTTATCTTTTTTCTTCCAAGTCCTTGACCATCTCTCCAGGAGATTTGTCTCTATTCTTGAAACTGTTTACATCCTAACTTTGATTTATTGTTTCCCACAAAAGTAGAAAACGAGGTGCACTGCCCAATTTCCTTAGATACTCACTTTCAAACTCACCCCTCAGTGGGCTATAATATAACTGCTGTCCATTTTTTTATGTGCACCCATGCAATGAACTGATCCATCTATAAACTGAGCCCAGGCAATTTTTTCCTTATTCAGGAGGCCTCATGGAATTTCCTATCAACCATGGGTGTGAGTTGATAGAAGGATTCTGGTATACCCCTTGAGGGCATTGAAGGTTGTGCTTTTTTTTATAAGTAAAAAAAAAAGATACAACAACTTTATATTTACTTGGGACAAGATATCCCAGCACACTCCTGATTCATTGTATTCTTAAATAGGTTTTGAATGTCAGGTTCCTGAATCTTCGCAGAGTTTATGCCTCACACTCAGGAATGTGGGTGTCTTGCCAAATCTTCTAGCATGGTACTTGTCATGCTCATAAAACTCAATCAAAAAAATATAATAAATGTAATAAATCAATGTGATGTTTTGCAGTATGCTTAAGGTATCCAGGTGTCCTTTGACTATATTGTGATAGAAAGCAGAAGACTTGACAGGACTACAAAATAAATTAATATAGCTATTCATGTCATGTAAAATGCACAGTCTTTTTGACCTTCTTTTTTGATTGAGACAGGAAACAACATATTCACTAAATCAATGGCCAAACGCTATGTCCCTGGGCTATATTACACTGACCTAGCAAAAATACATTGATTTCTTGGCTATTTTTGCAATAGTCTACAGTTATCTACCATAATCTATCTGGTTTCTACAGGAGTTTAACTACTGAATTACATGGGGACACATAGGAGATTGATTGCTATCTTTGCATAATTTAGGTCTGCAAAGTGACCTTGGCATTTGATCTTATTTTTTACTTACTGTCTTGGCTGGAGAGAGAACTAGTCCTTCAGTTTGTTTTTCTTTCTTTTTTTTAATGTTTTATTGTATTTTGTTTTTTGCTTTTCTTTGTTTTTTGTTTTTGTTTTGAAAACAAGAGAAAGCATGCAAGCAGGGGAGGGGCAGAGAGAGGGACAGAGAATCCAAAGCAGGTTTGTGAGCTCTAATGTGGGGCTCAAATTCACAGGCCTTGAAATCATGACCTGAGCTGAAGTCAGACACTCAACTGACTGAGTCACACAGGTGTCCCTGCTTTTGCTTTTTAATAGTGCCTATCCTACAGATCAGAAATGTAGAAGTTATGCAAACCACCAATTATTTCAATTCCAATATACATTTAGGGGCTAGGGAAAGGACTACAGTTGGCTTAAGAGACTGTGGTTAGTCCAGTGTAAGCCAGAGCTTACAAAAGCTTAATTTATTATTTGGCTTCTCTGTACTACCACATAAGAGGATAGTCATGATGACCCTTCAGGCCTCTGGTATCAGTGGCAATTAAGTACCTCTGCCCAACATTCCTAAGAATGTTTGGTATTTTCTCCATTCTCCAGGGCAGAGTTACCCATATAAATCATCATCCATCGTGTCCTTTGAAGAACTACTGATAGATTCATTCCCGTGTATAATTCACTCAGAATTTCAGAGTCCTGTTTCCTGGAGACAGAGCCACTTTTTAAGTCCATAGACTCTGGCTCTGGTCTCATGCTTAGGCCTGAAAACTGGGATACAGATCATAAATCTTTATTAAAATGATTGTCCTCAGACTTCTAGTTATCAATCCTTGATTTTTTCCTGTTTAGTAAAGCCATTTGCTTATTTACTTGCAGAATGGAGATGGTTCTAATAACAATCTCCATAACTGTGAGTCAGGTCCCTTTAGTCACTACTTGAACCTTGCTTGTTATTAATATACTACAATCCCTTGGCTTCTGACAGTTAAGTGTTGTAATCTGTTATCTACTATTTTGAGGTCTTATAATTCCTATTTCTATCAGACAAGTTCTGTAACAGTCTCTCTTAATGTCATCCATGACTCTCAGAAAAAAAAATATCACTGAATTAGAAATACTTGTTCCCCTTTCACCAGCACATTCCTTATAAACTTGTTAAATGTTGTGTTTGTGGTCTGGTCTTTCACTTAACACACAATCTTTTGGTGGGTCTTCCAACCCTTCTTAGTACATCCATTCTAGGACATTGACATTTCTGAGCCTTATAGACTTTGTACCTCTGTTTTCCCTAGGATTTCTAGCATTTCTGTTTCATTTAACATGGAACATTGCCTATTCCATGTTTAGGGTATCCATTCTATTAATGGCTGCTGTATCTACTTGATTTGAAGCCAGTGACACAGAGAGACCATATACCTTTTTCAAGAGCCATCCATTGCTTCACAATTTAAGTCCCATTTTAGAAATAACTAATCATAATAATATAAAATACATTTCATATATGTATATGAATTCTATTGAAATACATTAATTAAAATATATAGAATGTGTTACCCATATATTTGATGAAATATGTGTGTGTTATATGTGTGTACATGCATATATGTGTGTGGATAGATACACAGAAAGATACAAAACAGAAGCCTCTCCAAAAATAATTGAGTTGATATGAACTTCTAGATACTAATTTCTATCTGTGAAATAATAAAACATATGTCTAACAATGGGCATTTGATTTACATTGCTATTTTTCTTTTCTTGAAATAAACTATTCTATTAAACAGAGTTGTTCTGTTACAAAAGAAATACTGAATATTTATTTGCCTATGAAAGCGTGGATCGAGAGAGCAATGAATAGAAACTATTGCTATCTATTTAGTCACCAGCATTTTAAGTCAAGCTCTTGTGTGCTAAAGTGATGAAGTGTTTGGCACATAAGAAATCCATCATATAAATATAGTTTTGATACAAGTTGGAACAGGGAAATTATTATTCTGCTGTAAGAAAGATTACTATAGAGTAAAACTGGGATGAAATATAAAACTACAAAGCAATTGAATGCAAATACATAAGAATATTCTTACCATACTGTTTAACAGATGATACAGAAAACAAATCTCAGTGCTAAAAAGTAAATCATGATTTGAGGATTTGAGTTTCAGGAGCTGGGAAAGTTTCCACAAATTCTTAAAAGAACAAGATGCTTCATTAATATGACAAAAAATATGCAGCGACTCCTGAGTGGTTCAGTTGGTGAAGCGTCCAACTTCAGCTCAGGACATGATCTCACAGTTGGTGGGTTCAAGCCCCACTTTGGGCTCTGTGCTGACAGCTCAGAGCCTGGAGCCTGCTTCACATTCTGTGTCTCCCTCTCTCTCTGTTCCTCCCCTACTTGCACTCTGTCTTTCTCTCAAAAAGAAATATAAAAACATTAAAAAAGTAAGACAAAAAATATATGCTTTAATGACTGAATACCCTAAAACATTATACACATTTTAATTCAAACTACAAATGTAGCATGTAGTTTGAATCTTTTTCTGATTATTATTGCTGCATGCTAAACTATCCAAAATTAGTAAAATAAAGTAACAGTTTGATTAGTCTAAAAAGTTCTGTTGATCAAGTATTTGGACATAACACAGTAGAGATGACCTATCTCTTTTGCATATTGTTTGAAGCTTCAAATGGGGATATTCAATGGCTGAGATTGACTTAAACAGCTGAAGATGCCTCAAAAGTTTAGGAGCTGGATAAGCTGAGGATAGGGGCTTCAATTTCCAGATAAACTCATCTCTTACATGTCTACCTCTGGGCAGATGAGACTCACAGAGTAGAGTGTATGACCTGGTGTTTTCAGCATGATGACTAAGTTCCAGAAAGAAGCTTTCTAAGAGAGTGATCATTCCAGAAGAAGCAAGGAAAGAAAATGCCTGGCCTTTTCTGACCTTGCCTTGGATGAAAGCTATCATGAGTTCTGCCATACTCTGTTGCCTAAAACATTCACAGTCTTGTCCAGATCCAAGGGGAGAGGATATAGATTTCACCTCCCAAGAGAAGGTTGTTAAACATTTTTGTGCCATTTTTTAGAAATGACACAGACAGAGATAAAATAATAGGGACTGATTTTTGTGATTTCAAGAGTTAATACAGATAAATAAAAAGGTAAGATTGGTTTATATTTGGCATTCAGTGCACTTCAATACAAATTTAATGATTTTAAGACTTCAAATGGTACTACAAAAAGAAACAGCAGGGCTTTGTTACTTAACTAAAGTCAAATTAAGCACCTTTTAGTATTTTGATATTCAAATTTTCGATAAGTTTCTATCAAATAATAATGTGAAATTAGAAATGTATTAGAAATTATCAGTGGTGGGCACCTGGCTGGCTCAGTCGTTAAGCATCTGACTTCATCTCAGGTCATGATCTTACGGTTTGTGAGTTCAAATCCCACATGGGGTGAGCTCAAGCCTTGCTTTGGGTTATCTCCAGCCCTGCTTTGGGTAAACACAAGCCCCACTTTAGGTAAGCCTTGCAGCTTCTCTCTCTCTCTCTTTCTCTCTCTGTCTCTCTCTCTGTCTGTCTCTCTCTTTCTCTTTCTTCCTATGACCCTCCTGGGATTCTCTCTCATTCTCTCTGCTCCTCACTCACTTGAGCCTTCTCTATCTAAAAAAGAAAAAAGAAAAAAAAATAATAAATACAGAAAGAAATTGTCAGTAGCAAAGTCTTATGGTTCTGTCCATAAAAAGATATTAGCATAGTTTTAGACCAATGTACTTTTTACTTTATAATGTCTAGTTTTAAATACTCCAACTAATACCAGCCACTTTATAATAAAGATAAAGTCAAACCCAATACCATCTTCATAGTCAAATGATTAAATTTTCCAGATATCTGTATCCCATCTTACAAAGGAAAAGGGCAATAACGAGAACAATCATGAGATAAATTCTGTAATTAATGAGTGTTTAACTGTGAGACATTTCTTTGAACTTGAAAGGATTTTGAAAGCATGAATTAGCAAGTTTCAATTGTCACACTCTCTCCCCATAAATATGCTCCCACACACTACATAATAGGATAGTAGCTCGTGAGAAGCAAGAATAAAGGATTTCATAAAACTTTGCTCTGCATTTCAGCATCATAATGTTTAGAATATTTACTCTCTTATAGTTGGCTCACTCAAAAACTTTCACAGATGACTTTTACCTATAGCTAAATGCTTTTCTAATGATGTAAATCCATTAAACAGCTAAGAAGAAAAAAAAAAGTGAATGGTCCTAAAAGATGCTTTCAGCTGTTGCTAAATTCTATAGGAAAAGCAGGATCCCTGTGAAAACAAATTTTTAATAAAAGTTTCTTAATGAACCTATTAATTATGCAAAGATACATTCAGAACATAATTTGAAAGCAATAGGCTGAGGCAATGAGACAGTAAACTGCTATAAATAATAAAGAAAAATGTTTATTTGTTGTATGCTTGGCATAATAAAACCTCAAAGTTGCATTAAAGTTCTTCAAATTGATATTGATCCAACACAAAAGGCTTTGAACCACTAACAATTCCAATAGTCCATGCATTATTTCTGGCTACCGCCACTCTGTCCCATCCCTTATAGAACCTGCATTCCTATTACCTAGCTGAGTGTAAGTTAGCAAAGAGGTCTTCAGTTTGCTTTATATCTAGTCCTTAACTTGAAAACTGATGCAATTGGATATCTAATGATAAAAAAAATAAATCTTCCGGGCCTTATAGTTCTGCTAAAGAATTGATTTAGCATAAAGTATAGCCATTGATGTCCAATTAATTCTTTGTAGTATCTGTCTGTAGATTAGTGAAAATACATACTTTAAAGCATATATAAGTAGAACATTAAATCCTCATATAAAATATGTTGTTTAAATGGCTATCATGTTGATTTCCATATGCTAAAACTGTGCATAAGTTATTTATTATATAGCCATCTTAAAGACTGGGTCTCAGAGGGCTCCTGACTGGGTCAGTCAGTAGAGCATACAAGTTTTGTTCTCGGGGTTGTGATTTGGGGCCCCACACTGGCTGTAGATATTACTTTAACAAAAAGCTTGAAAAGCTACCAAAAATAAAAACCTAGTTACAAATAACAGGAAACATAGCACACAATCCTAGTATTATATGTTCATATTTTAAAATTAGAGTAAATTAGTATTCACAGTCAAAAATCATTGTTCAATTGTAATGTAAATATATCTTTATGAAAAATGAAAACTGATTCTAATATTTGCTTTTGTTCTTGTCATAATATGTTAGATGTTATTTAGTGCCTTTAAAGCTGACGTTCATGTATGAAATAGTAAAATGATGTCAAAAATGCTTTAAATGTCAAATAACCATGATTCAAAGGACATAAAAGGATATTAATTTAAAATGTGTTTTTGCAATTCATGATTCNTGAGTGTTATGTGGAAACTAATTTGACAATAAACTATTTGTAAAAAATAAATAAATAAATAAAATGTGTTTTTGCAATTAGCAGGATATTTAAAACTCAAAATGTTCCTTTTAAGATTATATTAGATTCATAAGTGGAATTTAAGAAACAAGGCAAATGAGCATAAGGAAAAAGAGAGAGGCAAGCCAAGAAATAGACCCTTAAGTATAGAGAACAAACTCTTGGTTACCAGAGGGAAGGGGGGAAGGGTTAGATGAATGATGGGAATTAAGATGTGCATTTGTGATGACACCAGGTGTTATAAAAAAACAACATAGTGACACTAAATTGTACACCTGAAACTAATATTACAAAGTATGTTAACTAACAAGAATTTAAATAGTTTTACATAAAAACTTTAAAAAAGAGAGAAAGAGGGGCACCTGGGTGGCTCAGTCAGTTAAGAGTTTGATTCGGCTCAAGTGATGAATTCATAGTTCAGAAATTCGAGCTACTCATTGGTCTCTGTGTGGAAAGCTCAGAGCCTGGAGCCTGCTTGGGATTTTGTGTTTCCCTCTCTCTCTCTTCCCCTCCTAAGCTTCTGCTCTGTCTCTTTCCCTCAAAAGTAAATAAACATTAAAATGAGAGAGAGAGAGATATAACACAACATATAATAAGAATAAAAAGGATAAGACAGCAAAAATGCTTTGAAAAATCATGTAAATGAATATTTAGAAAATATTTTTTTTAATATTTTTTATTTATTTCTGAGAGAGAGAGACAGCATGAACAGGGGAGGGTCAGAGATAGAAGGAGACACAGAATCTGGAACAGGCTCCAGGCTCTGAGCTAGCCGTCAGCACAGAGTCCAACGCGGGGCTTGAACGCACGAACTGTGAGATCATGACCTGAGCCCAAGTCGGACGCTTAACCGACTGAGCCACCCAGGTGCCCCTAGAAAATATTTTTATATATTTTTATAAATTTATTATTTGTTTCAGGAAGGTTTTCATGTAGCTATATTGGAATTTCTTTGTATGTTTTTGTTATATTTTATTCAAGTTGTTTTTTAGTTTTTTTCTAACAGCTGTAATATAAAGAGCTCCCTATTCTGTTTTATGTTGCCGTGTTTTATTTTGCTTCGTTCATTCATCTAATATATGTCCATCCATTAAATGTGGGAGATGAACAGAAGGTTCTGAAAAGTTTCCAGTCCTCATTTCAGAGCACTAGAAGGAAATTTCTCTGCTCACCATACTCCCATCAGTACTTAGATTCACTTAGTTTGGACCAGCATTCTGTCCCAGATTTCTCTGTCTGTAGCCTGACTAGAACCTGAGGCCAACTGAATCTCACATGTTTGCATAACTCTTGGTTATTTACCTCACTAGTGATTCAGGTTAGGAGTACAGATGATGGATAGAGAGGAATTGGTAATGGAGAGCCCTGGAGATGGATACTATCTGCCATCTACTACTATTGTCCACTATCTAGTAAATACTCCTGTTAGATTAATATTAAATAGTATTCATCATTTATGCTGGTGTTATGGTATGTATATAGAATGAATTCTGTTCTTTACATTTGAACAGACCATGTACCTAAGAAAGTATTTAGGGGTGCCTGGAGAGCTCAGTCAGTTAAGTGTTCCACTGACTCTTGATTTCAGCTCAGGTAATGATCTCACACTTTGTGAGATCGAGTGCCATGACAGTTTGGGGCCTTCTTGGGATTCTCTCTCTCCCTCTCTCTCTGTTCTTTCCCTGCTCCCACATGTGCAAACACACGCTCTTGCTCTCTTTCTCAAAATAAAGAAATAAAACATTAAAAAGGGTATTTAAAATTAGGATCAGTATAATTAAAAAATATTAAAAACAGATATTACCCTCAAAAGACTGAATCCAAGAGTGATGGATATAAACATGAATAATCTTACAAGGTGAAGATGCCAAGAATGAGCTAGAAATGAACTTTTGTAAGAGGTTCAAGAGGTCTCTTTTTTTTCCAAAAAATTTTTCAAATATTTATCTTATTTTTGAGAGACAGAGAGCATGAGCAGGATAGGGGCAGAGAGAGAGGGAGACACAGAATCTGAAACAGGCTTTAGGCTCTGAGCTAGCTGTCAGCACAGAGCCTGACTTGGGGCTCTAATTCACGATCTGTGAGATCATGACCTGAGCTGAAGTTAGACACTTAACCAACTAAGCCACCCAGGTGCCCCTCAAGACATCTCTTATTACATGCATATATATATATGTAATTACAACTTCGGAGAAAGACTAGTTTTAAGTGGAAAGATGGTCTTCACTCTAGAACCTACATAAAAGTATGAGAGGGATGTCAATGTGTGTGGAGCATGAGCAGATGGAATGAAAGAGAGACTCACAATCCAAATAAATAGCTGTTCAATAGACAGAAAATTAGAAGGAAAATAAAAGATAAGTGTAAATAGTAAATAGCTCTATGAAGATAAATTTTAGGATATCTGCAGAAAAATGTCATTTGTAAAACTTTTAAATACCTGAAAGTCAATGGGATGCCTGGGTGGCTCAATTGGTTAAGCATCTGACTCTTTATTTTGGCTCAGGTCATGATCTCACAGTTGATGAGCTCAAGCCCCGCATTGGGCTTTGCACTGACAGAACTCAGAGCCTGCTTAACATTCTCCCTCTCCTCTCTCTCTGCCTTTCATCCCACTCTCACTTGCATGTGTACTTTCTCTTGCTCTCTGTCTCTCTGTATCTTTCCTAAAATAGATACATTTTTTAAAACTTAAAAAAATACTTGAAAGTCAAATTTGGAAGTGAGCATTTACTGAACATCACATTTCAAACAGTTCACAAGGCTACTTACATACACAAATTCAATTTATCCCTCACTCTAGCCAAAGATTACCAGTATTATTACTCCCATTTTGTTTGAAGAGTACACTGACATGTAAAGGGTCGAATTAAGTTCACTGAGGTCGGACTATGGCTACAAATCCAAGTAACAGCAAAGTCTGCCAGGCAATTTTAAGGAGTTAACTAGGTAAGAAAAAAAGTTAATTATAATCTTCACTTAAGAATGTATATGCTACCATGATATAATAAAAATTTAGATCTGTCTTATATCACCAGGGAACTCCTTGAACCTGTAGGCTAAGTCATTAAATGCCTTCAAACTATTATTTTGTAATCTAGTACATAAATCACAAACATTAAAATTCCCAGCACGGTGTACATAATGGTTATTTTTTAACACAGTGCCAGTATTCTTCTGGTAAAAAAAATGGAAATATGTAGGACTATAAACCTAATTAACTAATTATACCCATTATTTATGTAGCCCCAAAGTACCTGAATGGCTCAGAGAATTATAGGTATTCTATTCCAGAAATTTCTGTTAAGGAGTTTATTCTATGGAAACAATTTCAAATGATAAATATTCCCAGTACTTTAGTTTTTATAGTACCTAATATTACATAATATAAATAATCCATTTATATCATACTGACTTATAATAAAAGTTCTTGAGATAACAGCATTTATAACTATATACAAAATAACAGTGATTTTTTTTGGCATGCTGTGTAACACTGTATTAATTAAAATTTTACTTTACTTGTATTCCAATGAGATCAGTGCATTTTTAGATGAGGAAGTCACACGATACTCAAAGACATTTTTAGCCAATTTCTAGCTTTTATATTTGTCTCTCAGTGGGCATTATAATGTTATAAGCCATCTCCAAAAGGTGACAAGGAACATATTTTCACAGGTTGTCAAGCATTTCTCCAAATTTCTATAGTTTTGAAAAATATAATTTTGAAAATCTATAGATAGCATTCAACAGCATATTCATCTAACATCTCCTAATGATGGTAATAATGCACACAGTAGAATGAAGATTTTATTATGTCTGTGAGTGGTATTTCTATTATCACATTAATATAGTTTATAAAATTCTAAGTATAGAACATTTTGAACTGTTTTACTTTTCTTATCATCAAAGTCTTTTATAGTTATTGTACCATAACAAGTGCCTTTTTTAAAGTTAATTTATTTATTTTGAGAGAGAGAAAGAGGGAGAGGGAGAGCAAGGGAAGGGTAGAGAGAGGGAGAGACAGAGAATCCCAAGCAGGCTCTGCACTGTCACTGCAGAGCCCAATGCAGGGCTTGAACTCATGAACCAGGAGATCATGACCTGAGGTGAAATCAAGAGTCAGGGGCTTAACAGACTGAGCCACCCAGGTGCCTCCATAACAAGTACTTTAAAAAAAATTTTTTTTAATGTTTTATTTATTTCTGAGAGAGAGAGAGAGAGAAAGTGTGAGCAGGGGAGGGTCAGAGAGAGGGAGACACAGAATCCGAAGCAGGCTCCAGGCTCTGAGCTGTCAGCACAGAGCCCGACTTGGGGCTTGAACCCACGAACTGCGAGATCACAACCAAGCCGAAGTCAGACGCTTACCAACTGAGCCACTTTTATTTCCGTTCTGATGCAGGTTTGCATCTTTCAGAGTCACTCAGTGTTGGTTTAAATTACTTTTGATTTTGTTTTCATAAACATTTTATAACCTCAAAATTATTTGCTATGAACATTATAGACTATTAAATATAGTTCCTGTAACTATTATCTGGTTCTCTTAACATTCATATATTTTCAAATTTACATCATCGGTTCTTTCATAAGAAGGTTAACTTTCTAGTACTATGTAAAAGATGTAAAGAGTTTTCCTAGCCTCCTTGGAACATTCAGTTTCTGGAAAAAGTCACCCTTTGATGGTTTACTATCATATTGGATTTGAAGAATCTCAACAGTTTCTAGAGTTCACGTGAGAAGTATCTTTAACCATTTATACTTATTACAGATGAGAATTTATACTTTACTCACTGATCAGTGATGTTAAATTATAACGACGTATTACTGTCTTATTTTATAAAAGTAGAGTTTAATATAATGAACTTATTACATAGAGAAATCTCACTGATGTCTTTATTTACAAAAATTTATACAATTAAATTGTGACTTAGGAGACAGATCTGTGTCGTTTATAAAGAAAAAAATAAATGCTAATGTGAGTTCTGTGGGGATGGGATAGTTATTGAGGTAAACAGTTAATATAGATGTTAGATAAGATAGATAGATAGATGATAGATAGATAGATGATAGATAGATAGATAGATAGATAGATAGATAGATAGATAGATAGGTGATAGATGATAGATACGTAGATAGATAGATAGATATCTGGATACAGTTTATACGCACAACAAACCATATTGATTATATGTGCCTATTTTTAGTTTAATTTTTTGATGTTTATTTATTTTGTGTGTGTGCAAGAGAGACAGAGACAGAACCCAAGTGGGAGAGGGGCAGAGAGAGAGGGAGACACAGAATACAAAACAGGCTCCAGGCTCTGAGATGTCAGCACAGAGCCCAACACAGGGTTGGAATCCATGAACGGCTAGATCATGACCTGAGCTGAAGTCGGACACTTAACTGACTGGGACACCCAGATGCCCCATATGTCTCTCTTTAATACAGTCTTCCAATCAGAAGACTTCTAGAGACCAAAAAACAACTTCTTTCTTTGGGATGGATGATATTTTATAACTACAAAGTTTTGAGGTTTTCAGTTATAAATAAAACCAAAAGAGCTTATTTTCTCACTAGGATGATAATTTGTCAAAATTTGAATCAAAGAAATGTAAAAGTTTGAATTATTTTCTGTTGTGGATTGGGTAGAAGTGACCTGCTATAAGTCTGAATTGTTTATTACAAGAAAAAAATTGTTGTCATATCATAAAGCAAAAACAGTTGATTTAGCATTAAATCTGACAAATGTCTCCCAGTCTTTACCTGTCTTCTGAGTGGTATCAACTGTTTACCAAATTAAAATACCTACTACATATATTAAACAAAATTTCCCCATAATTGAAATGAACTAAATGAGAGGGTTTTATGGCTCTTAGGCTTTCTGACTAAATTTTTAGATCAAATAATTATAGCTACTATAAATAGAGCAAACTATTAGTAAGCTTTTAGACAAGTAGGAAGCAAGATGCATGTATGTGTGATATCAAAGTTGAGGCAGGTAATGGCACCTTGTCTCCTGAAAGTCTCTAATTAGAGAGATTTATTTTATTAGATTCTAATACTAAAAACATATTTATAATTAGATTTTCAAGTAACCATAAACTTATTTAATGAATTGACAAATTTTAATGATAAGTAAATATTTATATTACAGATCAGGTGGAGAATACCCTAAAGTTTCATGATGCCGGGAGCATTTTGAAATTCTGTTTTTTCTGTCTATTTGTAGTAACTATGCTAGAGTTCAGTTAAAACATTTGATAAGTTAAAGTCATAAATGGATACAAAATTACATCATTATATCTAAAAAGCCCATAAACTGAAATTTACACCTGAAAACAATGATAATTTCAATCTAAGAAGTATACCACTGTATTTTATGCATGTTCTGTCAAATAGAGAACTTTTCAACAATGTTCAGATTAGGTGATGTCTATGAAAATCATACATGAGTGCAACGTTTACACAGAATTTTGTATTTACAGTACATTTGTATACCAATTGTTTAAAACTCAAAGAAATGATATGGGAAACATTTCAAATGTTGAAGGAGTTTCAGTATTACACCTTTTCTTTCTTTTCTTTTTTCTCTTGCTTTTAAGAGTAGGTGATATTTTACACCTAAAATTATAAATACTTTACAATTAAATTTATAGAAATATCATTGTAATGTAGTAATTATTTTTTTAATTTTTAATATTTCATTTATTTTGAAAGAGAGACAGAGAGAGAGCATATGCATGTTAGTGGGGAAGGGACAGAGAGAGAGAATTCCAAGCAGGCTTCATGCTATCAATGCAGAGTCTGACTCGAGGCTTGCTCTCAATTGTGACATCATGACCTGAGCCGAAATCAAGAGCCAGATGCTTAACCTACAGAGCCACCCAGGTGCCCCCATAAAGTGGTAATTAAACAGAACAGGGAGTAGAATATGTTGATGGGATATTTGACCAAACTTATTTAGAAAGAAAAAGGAAAGGATCCAATAAAATAAAATCACAAATGAAAGAAAAGAGATCACAACCAACACTGCAGAAATACAAACAAGTATAAGAGAAAATTATGAGCTTATTATATACTAACCAATAAGGCAATCTGGAAGAAATGGATAAATTCCTAGTAACATATAAATTACCACAACTCAAACAGGAAGAAATAGAAAATATGAACAGACCCATAACCAATAAAGAAATTGAATCAGTAATCAAAACTCTCCCAACAAACAAGATTCCAAGGCCAGATGTTTCCATGGGAATTCTACGCCTCATTTAAAGAAGAGTTAATACCTATTCTTTTAAAGCTGTTCCAAAAAATAGAAAAGGAAGGAAAAATTCCAAATTCATTCTATGAGGCTAGCACTGCCTTGATTCCAAAACCAAAAACCCTACCTAAAAGGAGAATTACAGACCAATAGCCCAGATGAACATGAATGCAAATATTCTCAAGAAGATACTAGCAAATGGAATCCAATAACACGATAGAAGAGTTATTTACCATGATCAAGTGGGATTTATTCCTGGGCTATAGGGTTGGTTCAATATCAGAAAATCAATCAACATGATACACCACATTAATAAAAGAAAGGATAAGAACTATGTGATCTTCTCAATAGATGCAGGAAAAAGCATTTGACAAAATACAGAAGTCTTAGACTTCTGTCCACTCCCCACTTTTACCCTGTGTTCAACTTTCTGCCTGGCATGTGGCACCTCCGTCTAGAGTTTTATCTCAGATGGGGCTGTGTTTCAAAATGCCACACTTCAGAGACCTCTACAGCTTGATCCTGCACTGATCCTCTAAGGGAGGGTCTCACCAAGAAATGACCAGGAACGACTTATCCCAGAAAATGTTGATGTGACTTCGCAGTTGCAGAGGCTCAGCAGCACACCCAGCTTGTGCCAGGCTTTGTTGTCCTCAACCAGCATCTTTGTTCTTACGCCAGTAAATGTGGCTGCTCTCTGGGCCTGCTGGGACATTTGCCCCCAGAGGGGCCATATCACCTCTACCAAATGCACCCCAAAAAGAGGAATTGCTTCTCCCTGTGTGGCACATGCCCCCTCAGACTATGGTGCCCCCTCCCAGAGATTTGCCCTTCTTCCTCACTGGAGCACTGCCAGACACTGAGCTCTGAAACTTCAGACTCTGCTTTCCTGTTTATAGAAAACTGACAGTATTGAAGCCCTATTCTTTTTCCCCAGCAATGGTTTTGGGGAATGGATTTCTTGTCCAGTCCCCTGAAAATGTCCAGTCCTTGTTCCCTCTCTCTTTATTTCCAGCTATTTTCAGGAAGAATGCTTTTCTTGTGCAATCTCGATGTGCTGCATTCTCTCCCCCTTTCTCTTTCTCTCTTATCTATCTATGAAAACAGCATCCTACCCTCCGAAGCACAGTGGCTTTTCTCTCCCCCAATTCACCTTTCCACACCATGTACCTGCCAAGATGTCTCCCTCGATTTATGCAGATTTTTGTGTTAATCCACAGATCAATTTCCTTAGTGTTTAAAATGGTTTGATGTTGATCTACCTGTTTCAGGGATGAGACAAGTTCAGAGTCACCATACTCCTCCTCCGTCTTACCTCCTCTCAGAGTGAATTTTTTTTTAAATCAAGAGGTAGAAGGATAAACAGGCACACATACATTAAAGAAAACCATGAAAAGAAATTACAAGCAGAAAATTCTGGAACCACAAAGCATTAGTACAGAAGAAGCAATGTGAAGGTCTAGTCTCTACTCTAGACACTACAATATTTTGTAAGGTATCCAAGTGGGATACCGGCTAGAGTGTCAGGATGTGGAAGTTCCTGGGATCAAAATATTTTTAAAAGGAGAAAAAAATGTAAAACCACCTTTTCTATGTGCATATGGAATATTTATTCATTTCTGTACTTATAATTCTGTAAGAATCTGTAAGTGGATAACAATATTATGGCACAAACAGCTCTTGAAATGGATCTCCTGGATCTAATTCATAATAAAGAATCATAGCTCTCACACTATAAAAATAATCATTTCTAGCTAGATTTATTTTAGAAAACAGCACTTGGAGTGGCAAAATGCCCAGGGTAAAACAACAATTTTATAACTCTGGTACTAATACTATAATACCAAATTAAATAAAACTAAAAATCATTTCTTCGAAAGCAACATTTTATATTCAGAAATTTATTGCAACTAATATCACTTTGTAATGACTTAGACTTTGAAATTAGCCAAGATATTTTTCATAATGATAAATGTATTCACATTCAAATGAAATAAGGTTTGGACCCTTGCTAAAAATGACCATTATTCCTTGTATCATTGGATTATTTGAAGCCAAACCCTGTCAAAACACTAATTCTTTCTTTTACTCAGCATGGAAGTTAATGTGGATTATTAATTTCTTTTCTGTACTCTGTGTAAAACTTCATATACTCCTTATATTCTTCCACTGATATTGGTTGAAATATTAGACCTACCCCAAAATTCCTTCTTTCAATGACTATCCACACTCTATTTGAGATTGTTTACTTTCTCTATTTAATATTTAGATTTCTGCCTACTCTTTGATAGAAAAATATGTATTGAATTTTGGCTACACCTACGATTGTGATATTTAATCATTTAGAATGCATTATATACAAGGAAACAAATACAGCAAGCATCTTATATATTTTTGTCAGTGTTACATAAAAAGTAATTTTGAAGATAAAAAACTGAGTTATTAAATGTATCTGTTATTAAGTTTGTGTATAACACTTGGCATTTTTGGAGTTGTTTTTTTTTTAAGAAAAATATTTGCAACTTTTTTGCAGATACCATGAATCAGCTTGCTCAACAATTATTCTAATCTCCTCTTGGGGTGTCCTCTTTGCCCAGGTTTAGGAAAACATAAATCTCTTTTTCCACAATCTCTAATGAATCTAGTGTTCCATATACGATTTGGGCTCAGCCAATCAGATGTAGTGTGAGATTGGAAGTCAAAACTAGAGTAAATATAAAAAGAAACATTCAAATTAGCAGGTCCTATACAAGTGTTAGCAAAATACAAATCATTGAATAAATCTGTATGTGTTTATGTATGTATCTATGTATATCTCTATATCTATCTATCTATACTCATAATACTTCCATTCAACCAAATTTTTCAGTAAAACTGGTGGAAAGAATAGACAAAATTAAAGAAAAATTAATACACATTTGAAGGAATTCACATGTCAAGCTTACACATACAAGAAGAGGAGAAGTTTCATTAAGAATTAGTATGCAGAAAGCAAAAGAGAAAGTTTAATGGAAACTTTAATTCATAGTCCTATAACATTATAAACAAGTATCACAAATATTTTCAAATTTATTCTTAACAGCTAGAAAGGTGCCTTCTAATAGGCAATTTTTTTTTCTCCAAACCCAATATATAGGTGAATCATTTGTCACTGATCATGAGTCCACTAAAACTAGAATGTTGCCTTCAAAATGTCACCCCTGTCACTATTATTAGTGCCTCTTCCAAAGTCTATTACACTAATCTTACAACACTATAATTAAATTTGTGCTAAATTTAAAATCCAGTTTTGACCTCTAATCAGATATGAAGAATACTAATTTATTCCATGCTACAACACAAAATGTCACAACAAGATAAATGATACCTCTTAAAGGTATTTTCTTTAAAATAATCAGGGAATAATAGTTTATCCCAAAATTTATATCTATTTTATGTATCTTTTCTTCACTACTAGGTCTTTAAAATACAAATATTGCATTAGATTCATGCATTTTTAAGCAAAATTCATGGGATAAGCCATATCCAAATATTACTCGAACATTTTGACATCATTTGCCTAAAATATGTGAGTGATTAAGGTAAGTATTTCACTTTCAATAATACCTCACACATTATCCCATGTAATATGTAATCTGCAACACAACTTTGAGAAATATATATTGTAATTATTTCCATTTACCTTGTATCCTTGCCAATCATTACCTAACCCTAACAAGAGTGAGATGGAAGAATAGATCTGTTTTCTGTATCCATTCTTGAAAGATGTTCAAATTAAAATATATTAGCAATAAATAAAATGATCTACCTTTATATTAAAAGATTTAAAAGGGGCGCCTGCGTGGATCAGTAGGTTAAGCATCCAACTTTGGCTCAGGTCATGGTCTCACAGTTTGTGAGTTCGAATCCCGTGTCGGGCTCTGTGCTAACAGCTCAGAGCCTGGAGCCTGCTTCAGATTCTGTATCCCCCTCTCTCTCTTCCCCTCCCTGGCTCATTCTCGCTCTCGCTCTCTCTCTCTCTCTCGCTCTCGCTCTCTCTCGCTCTCTCTTGCTCTCCCTCCCTCCTGCAAAAATAAATAAAATTTTAAAAAAAATTTTTTTTTAAAGGAAAAGATATAAAGTCTTGATTTTATATNTCTCTCGCTCTCGCTCTCTCTCGCTCTCTCTTGCTCTCCCTCCCTCCTGCAAAAATAAATAAAATTTAAAAAAAAATTTTTTTTAAAGGAAAAGATATAAAGTCTTGACTTAATTTCTATTCAGGAAACATGAGGATGACCAACTTCCCAAGTTGTTGGAAGAACGAAGTGTAGAACTTTAATTTTTAAAAGATACCAATTGTTTCCTTTGACATTTTTGACTTATCTTCCACAGACTCCCTCTTGCTTTTCAGGCTCATTTCCAGCCCTGTTTTCATCTGCACAAAATCTAATAATGCTTTGCTTCACATGACTTCAAAGAATTTTTTCTGTATGTTGTTCTGTATCCTAGCAAATACTTACCGGGTTTACACTTTATGTATAAAGTGTACATAATTTCTGTAAATAGTCTAAAGATGTAGACAAACAAGTCAAAATACTACTTTGGGTAAGAACATGGGCTCTTGACTCTACCACATACTATCAGTATGATCTTTGGAATGAGTTACTTTCTCTGTGCTTTGGTATCCTCATTTGTATAATGGGGATTATAATAATGCCCACATGATGGGTTTCATATTAGCAGTACTAATATTCATAAAACAATTAGAAACTTCTGGTACATAGAAAGTTCTCAGTAAATATTGCTAATGTTGTTGTTGTTGTTGTTGTTATTGTAATGCTTATTCTGCTCTGTGTCAACAAACCACTCTTCCTGAATAACAGTCAAGCAGCTTCCTTTTACTTAGATGATGATTCCTCTTCCCACACCCTGACTACTGTTAACTAACTTGCAGCCATCTGCTAAATCAGTGAATCTCACCAGCACGGTAGAAGAAGATCCTCATTTACCTTGAATTGGGTATATTAAATATTATTTTTTTCATTTGTCACCAAGTTCTACATTACATTCCCAGAACTTATTTATCTTATAATAGAAAGTTTGTTACCTTTGGACCACTTTTACTCATTTTACCCACCTCCATGCCCTGCCTCTGGCGACCACAAATCTCTTCTCTGAGTTTGGCTTTTTAGATTACACTTATAAGTGAGATCATACAGCATTTATCTTTCTCTGCTTTTTAAACTCTTAAAAGTTTCTTGAATTAATGTTGCCAAGGGACACTTTTCTTCCAATTATATATGCTGCTTTTAAGATCACTATTTTTTATGTTTAAGTACAGAGAAAAGCCAATTTCATATAACTCATTTGAAACATGCAAATTCATAAAAATGAAATACCACTAAAAGCTCTATTTTAGACATTAATTTTAGTTAATTCAAAACTTACTATATAATATCAGTAATTTAATAATTCTTTCCTATTATTAAAACACTCATAGCAACATGCTGTGAATACTATTAATGCTAAAGTCCTGAAAAAAATCATGTATTTTAACTGCTGAAAGAGGAAAATGAGAAAAAAAGATCAGCTTGAGACCCTAAATAGTCATATTTTAAAATTTCCATATAAACAAAAAACCTTATTATCCACTTAATAAAATGCCTAAAGGCTCAAAAGTCCTGCCTATTAGTTATGCTTCTAAAGTAAATATTCCCTCATTGAACCTGATTCAGCCTTTTTGCATTCTCATCCCCACTCATAAGTCAGCCTTTAGAGGCTGCCTCTAGTCTTTCAGACCAGCAAGTGCTATTTAGTGCACTGAAGCAGTAACTTAATACTATCCTGGTGACCTACTGTAACAGCTGATGCAGTTTCCAGAGGTAGTTAACTTCCAAATAGACAGTATTTTACTGACTATTTAATAAGCACTGCTTCAGTAGACTAGATAATACCTTGATGGCCAAAAAGAGCTAATGCTCCTTCCAAAATTTGGGGGATCTATGGAAATAGAGCAGTAGTGTTATTCTACCAAAGCATAATAATATTAAGACTACACACTTCTACCCTGACCATAGCAACAATAATATAAAATGTTTCAAAATATAGTTTAAACTCATTTTATATGAACTAAGAGTATGATAATATCAAAATTCTACTTTAGTTTTAGAAATATATATGTATTAATAACCAATATATATTAATTAACCAACAGTTGGTTAATTAATAATGTAATGAAACCCACATCCTACCTTAAAGATGAAGTTATATGGTTTAGGTTTTAATTCCAAGAAATTTAGAATTCCTAAATTCTTTCTTTCTCTCATGTATGCACTATCTAATATGTGCTCTTCAGTTTTTACTGGTAATGTTTACTAACAGAAACAAATTTAGGATAACAACCTTGAAAAAGATTTACTCTAATTTTGTATATTCAAACTAGGGTCTAAGAATGTAACTCAGTCAACCATGATTTACATTAACATTTGAAATAAGTTTATCATTTTAATAAAGTAATTTTATAAATAATTTCTATAACTCAAATGCAGTTAAGGATTAGCACTATCCCCAAATTCTTCTAGTCTTCTTTGCTAATTCATGCAAAAAGTTCTCAGATGTGCACAAAGAAACCACCACTAGTCCCCCAGATCACCCTCCAGATCACCTTCCATACCCAGAGATTCAATTGGTCTATAAACATAGTTTGAGATCTAAAGCCATACCATGACCAATATATTTAAATACTCTTTTATTCTTTTATCACTTAACATGTCTCTCNTTCTAAAATATATATATATATATATTTTTTATATATATATAAGGATTTATGTACATAGGTATGATAGCCACTGGTCTCAGTCTTTGGGGAAAGATGCACTTTGCGTGTATGTATGGCTACCTCAGAAGGTGCCCATGAAGTGCTTCAGGCCCCAAAGCAAGACATTTTGTTAATAGTTATTCTTTCAATATCATCTCCCACAAATTTTTCAAAGGTGTCTTTACTTCTCACCACTAGCTCATTCCCATGGAATGATTTTCCCAGTGGTTCAATGCCAATGACTAAAGTAATGTGCTAGAGAAAGATTCTGAAATAGATTTTTTTACAGTGATTTTACATTAGGCAAAAGGTAGGGTATGTTTTGGCATTCATTTAGAAGCTATAGACTCTCTGCCTGCCAACACACACATACACACACACACACACACAAACACACACTCACACAAAAACTCACTAATCGGTTGTTCAAGTGATTTGCCAAAGCCAAAACCCAGATATGGATCTTCTAGGGGGACTCCAATCTTAGTTTAACAAATCCTCAATACCCTGGTCACACTCTTCAGTCTAACAAATTAAATTTGATTGAAAGAGAGGTTGATTGAATATTTGAAATGTTTCAAAAGAAGAGATGAATTTCCACTCTTTAAATACATTAACAGCAGTTTACAACTGCATGCCTTGCATCTTTTAACAATGTCTTGAAGAAAATAAGAATTCAACCAATATTCTCTGAGTGAATAAATATGATTACATGAATCAATTATTGGATAGCATCAAATTTCTTGAAGAATTTTAAAAAATATTCTCTTTCATATTTAACTTATTTCTTTTGTATGGCTATATAAAAGGAGATAAATTATAATCACAAGAAAACTTCCTGGCTTGAAAAAAGGAGTGGGGAAAAACTAATTTATTTATATATTTATAAAATAAGGTAGTAAAACTTGGTTCGATTGGCCACCATTAGTAACAATACTGTAAATAAACATCAGATTCCTTGCTTAAATTTTTTTCCAAACTCTCCATATCAAAGTGTATTAGTAGTAGACACAATCTATGATATTTAAAATAGCATGAAATAAATGACAGATTGTCATCATTAAATGGATCTTAACATATTAATTTTCAATGTGAACATTGCTGAAGCCCTTCCAAAATGCTATCAATAGTTTTAAGCTAAGCCATATTTTGTATATTATACAATCAGCACAAAAAGTCTTGAGAATGAAGGATAGTTTCTCTCTGTGTGTGTGTGTGTGTGTGTGTGTGTGTGTGTGTGTGTGTGTGCACGACTATGCAATTCAATTCTGCATCTAAAATGCCGCCTCAAATATGTAGATAGCATATATTTCAGAGCTTATCATTCAAAGGTATTTTTTGTAGCATTAGAAGAAGTTGTAGCATATCCTCTGCATATGAACTTTCAAAGTAAATGGTCTGGCTTATCAAATTTAACACAGAAGCTGAACAGTTTCCTGTTATTCACTCAGGTAATGAACCTACACAATAGGTAGTCCTCCCCCGGGTAGAGTTGGGTTTGCATCTTGGCCTTTTACTTACTTAAATTTTAAAATACATTATATCAGCTGCCATGCAGCCATATGAGCTTCTAATATACCCATAAATGAAACCTCCAGCTCAGGCTCTCAATGGCAAATAAGCAGCCATAACATTTTGTAAATTCTCCCTCTGAAATCACAGAGAGGAAACTCGATATGCTCATCAATGACCCTTATCAAATAGCAACTTTGTGGAATGCTCTTTGCCTTCACAGTCTCTCTGGAGGTTACTATCTCTAATGGGAAGGCAATGTACCATTGGCTATTATTCTTACCAGCAGTGCAAGTTGAAGAAATATGCTTCCATTAATTCTGTGTTCTCATTGCAGGGTTTGAGATTCCAGTAAAGCTATCTTTACTTCCTTTTGAGAATTAATTGTAGTTTTTGGTATTTATTTATAGCAGAGGCTTTCATCCCTGCTTCTCAACTTCTTATGAATCTTAAGCCATCAATGTGAGTGATGCTTCATTGTATTTTTCTTCCAGAATTAATCTCACAATGTTCTTTATATATTAATTTTATGAATGATAAAGGTTTTATCAGCTTTTGCTGAAACAACAAGGCAGATTTCATACTGTGTCTGAAATCACCGTGTCTGGTAAAACAAATAATATTCTGTTAAGAGATAGGAAAAGAAGAAGAGTTTTACTAAACAATATTTTGGGTAGTTGCAGATGCTACACATTAAGCTTCTTTTGCCTCCTGCAAGTCAGATTAATTAATGAGGCATGTATGCGACTGCAAGTAACAGAGACATGGCCACATTGGACTAAACACAAATGGTTTAGTTTTCTTATATAATAGCAAGTCTAAGGAAGGCAATTGGTGATAGTGGTTTAGATGCTCAAAAATGTCAGAATGAAATCTTAGAAATCCGTGCTGCTGCTCCATTTCTGCTATCACATCTATTCTAGAGAAGCAGAAAATAGAAGGATAAAGAGCATAAGGCCAAGTTCTCTCTCTTTTAGGAACTTTCCGTTAATGCCCACATAAACACTTTTTGGAGTTCACCAGATATCTTAAGCTGGAATGGATTTGTCAATTTGTCGCTATTTAACTGAGCACGTCACTTCACTAAACCACAAAATGTAGGTTTGTTAGTAAGGATGTAAAATAGAATGGATAGTGGATAAGCAACCACAAGTCTCTTCCAGAGGTACTTGTTTCTTTAAGCAATGAGATTTTAGGACATGAAGTTTAAATAAATTTCTTCTTGACTATTTACAATAGTAAGAATCATAACTAAAATTTGTTAAATATGATATGTATGCAAGTAATAACCAGATCATAGAAATTTTCTGATTTACTCTTCATAACAATCCTGAAAATTAGGTCTGTTGCAGATACAGACCTTAGTATTTCTGATTCACAGGCTTGTAATTTGCCTTATTTAACAAAATAATCTTTAACTATAAACTAAAGATTCCTGTAAGTTATAGGATTCAAAGCTCCATGCTCTAAGGACAAAATTTCATCTTCTTGTTCTCCTCTATTTGTGACAACAAACTAAGAAGATTCTGAGCCCAGTTAGGCCTGTAACTTTGAGTCGATGCCACTATTGTTACTCCACTGTGTCTCTAGGATTTCCTTTTTGGATGAAGGAATATTTCTTTATGCTTTAGATAATAAAGAATTTTTTCAGTCTTACTCATAGCCCTTGGGATGTTTCTAAAATTGTCTCACTGGAATTTTTTTCTACCAATTGACTCTTGGAACAGACATATAATACCTATCAACTATTCAAATATGTGTTTTTTAATTTTAAAAGTTTTTATTTATTTTTGAGACAGAGAGAGACAAAGCATGAGTGGGGAAGGGGCAGGGAGAGAGGGAGAACCAGAATCTGAAACAGGCTCCAGGCTCTGAGCTGTCAGCACAGAACCTGATGTGGGACTCAAACCCACAAACCGCAAGATCATGATCTGAGCCGAAGTCGGACACTTAACCGACTAAGCCACCAAGGGGCCCCTCAAATGTGTTTCATTATAATTGAATTGTTTTACATATGTTTCTATAATAAATAGTTTTCACTTTTATATTTAATGTAACATTATTTACTTGTTTATAATGTGTCTCTCAAACACTTCTTTGAAATAAGGGGTTTAATTTATAGTAAAATGTGTATACTAAAAATATGGTATTTGAAATATGGAATCAGAATGGAAAGTTAAATTAAAACAAACTAAAAATTTAAGTTGGTATTGCCATGAAAAAATTGAACTAAATGAATCTCAAATAAGGGAAATATAATTATTCAACTGGAAGAAGAAAAGTTTTTTAAATTTCCTTAAAACAAATATTTAAAGATGTTTTTGCTACCTATTCTTCTGAAAGAAAAACATTATGGGCAAGATTTCAACAGTGATTTGGCTGGAAATATTGATAGACTCAAACAAATTGCACTGTTTTCTAAAATGTTTCATTTGTCACGATCATGAATTGTGTACCTTTATTTGAATAGTGTATGATATTTGTAACTAAAGGATGGAATTTAATCAAGATTGCAAAGATTATAAATGACTGAAAATGCTGATTTATAATGTTAATTCTTATTTTATTCTCTTAAAATTGTATTACTTCTTATAGATAGTCCTTTTTTTTAGAACTCATCATGTAGAAATGTTAATTAAACTATTATTGATGTGGAGGTGGCTGCTTCTTGAAAGAAGAGGAGGACTACGTCACAAAATACTCAAAATAGTTAATTTCCTACACAAATCATTCTCTTATGTAGATTTCCCTTTTTAAACTTTTTAAAAAATGTTTATTTATTTTGAGAGAGAGAGAGACAACATGAGCAGGGGAGGGTCAGAGAGAGAGAGAGAGACATGAATCCAAAGCATGCTCCAAGCTCTGAGCTGTCGGCACAGAGCCTGACTAGGGACTTGAACTCACGAACTGAGAGACCATGACCTAGCCGAAGTTGGACATTCAATCAACTGAGCCACTCAGGTGCCCCTGTAGATTTGCCTTTCTAAAATGTGTGATTTAAATCCTAGGGAGAGAAAAAAATAATATATTCTATTATGATGGGGGGGTGAAAGTCTTACCTATTTGAATATTGTTATTTCATATATGTATAAGCAGGTTGATCTACAAATGCTACAATATCATCAAGCATAATTTTGACTAAAAATTTGTAGCTAAAATGTGATTATTATTCTGCATCTATATTCAAAGTTATGTTTATATGTACTGAGCTTTCTCAGAATTTATGTACTCTTCCTAACAGAATGATTTATAAGGTGACATATACACACTTCAGGAAAGGATTATTTTTTCTCATACATTGAATATACAGTAAAATAATATTTTCCAAAGCACTTTGAAAATAAATTGTAAGCAGGAAATATTAAATAGGAAAAGATGCATACCTATGCATTAGTCTAAGCCCATTATGTTTCATTTTAGAAACTTATAAACAGATTTCATATTGTATCAGTACATAATGAATTATGCAGGCTCACACTTTCTGACAAGTATTCTTGAAGTTAAATGTTGTATAAAAATTGCCTAAGCTTTCTATTATTATCCTCCATAAATGGCTTCCTAAACAAGTTTTTTTTCTGTTTGTATTTTTCCACCATTACTGAGAAATAATTGACATATGTCATTGTATAAGTTTAAAGTATACAGCATGATGGTTTGATTTACATATATTGTGAAATGATTACCACAATAGGTTCAGCTAACATTCATCTTCTCATATAGATGTAATAAAAAGACAAGAAATAAAATAGGAAGGGAAAAAATTTCTCCTTGTGATAAGAACTCTTAGGATCTACTCTATTAACAACTTTCTATATACCATATATCAATGTTAGCTATAGTTATGTTGGATATTACATTCCTACTACTTATTTGTAACTGGAAGATTGTACCTTTTGCCCACCTTCCTCCAATTCTCCTCATCCCACTTCTGCTAACCACAAATTTGATCTCTTTTTCTATGAGTTTGATTTTGTTTGTTTTAAGATTCCACACATGGGTAGCGCCTGGGTGGCTGGGTGTTAAGCGTCAAACTTCAGGTCAGATCATGATCTCATGGTTCATGAGTTCAAGTCCTGGGTTGAGCTCTGTACTGACAGCCCAGAGCCTGGAACCTGCTTTGGATTCTGTGTCTCCCTCTCTTTCTGCCCCTTCCCAACTCATGCTCTGCTTTTTTTCTCTCTCTCTCTCTCTCAAAAACAAATAAACATTAAACATAATTTTTAATTGTTAACATATGAAAATAAAGAACATTAGAAGAACATTCCCAATTTTTACTTGTAGTGTTGCCTGAAAAATAATGCCCATGTTGCCATTTGTAGCAGCAAGAGGAGTAATAAAGTTTTCTCTAATTACTAGATTATTGACACAAATAATCTTGTGATAGTAATAGATGAAAACCACATTCTGTGTTTGAAATAAATTAGAAAATATTAAATATGAACTAAAGGAGTTCACATTTTAAGTATCTTGCTTTAGTAAATAATGCAGATGTGATCACTTTTATAATATTTTAATATCGGATTATTTACCTCACTACATCTAAATTCTGAGATATTAAATAAAATGTTCTCCATTGAAATTGTGAAGTGTTAGACAACGTAAAGTAAAACATTGTGAAGAGAAATATTTTTGCATTCTTTCACACAGAAGCAACTTTTAGAGTTTGTGTATAATTGTAAAAGGAATAGTAGCCTAGATAATGTATTCAGAAACAAGATACTGAGTGGAATAATAAAGGAGGAAAAGTTTAAGTAGGTCAGAAAGAAAAACTCCAACACAAAAATGTGACTATATTAAGCTGCCTTTCTTATAACTCCCAATAAATTCTAATAAACAGAAATTACAAAACTTATGTAGAAATTAATCCAAGTTAGTCAGGCTCCTTATATTTATAGAGGCAAGCAATAGTAAATGCTAATTGGTCTTTGTGACCTATCTCCTTTTTTCTTCTTTTCTTTTGTTTCTACCTGAAGCTCTCTTGTCTTTATGTTTTAAAACCCCAAAGGAAAAATAAGTGTCTCTAAGATAAAACACTTTAAAGATGGCATATCATCTTTCATGAAAAAAATTTCCATTAAAAGCAATGCTTTATGTATATTTAAAATTATAGTAAACTAAGACACAAAAATGTTAAACTTCCCTGACCAACAGGTTTACATGAAAGGATACTGACTAATAAATACTGAATTGATAAAATATGGTAACAACACTGATAATAACCAACTTGATATATCCTATCTACATAATAAGAATGTTAATTAGATAACAGAGGTATGCTAGTGTAGTAAGACCTTTACAGTAAAATTATGGCCTGTCTCTCAAGTATCATTTTTAATAAGGACTTTCTTGTTTTTCACTATTTTTAGGTACTTAAACATATTTTTATATTTTATTTATTCTTTTTTTTCTGGGGATTCAATTCTGCTGGCAACTTTATAAATCCCTTTGTATTTTTAAGGCAGATACCTTATTTGCTTATAATGGGAATGACTATTGAATATAATGTTAAGAAGCTGTCGTAGAGCTTTCTAACTTAATGTCAGCCCTGAGATGTGTTTTGATAAAGTGTTTCTCAAGGATAACTATTATGTATGTTCTTTCTTTTCATACTACTTAATTTCTATTTGCATTAAAAGACCACTTGTTGGAATTTTCTATGACAAGTAAAGTTAGTCTTTGGATATTATGCATTTTTTACCATATACTTAATATTAATTAAATGTCCCCTAACTAATATTCACATGCTATGGAGTCTTTACCTACAAACTTTTTTGTGGAAGATGAAGATGATGAATATTATGGTATGATAATGCAGATTCTTAAAAACAGTTTACGTTGTTTATCTGTGGAGAGTACAGAGCAGTTTTAAAATAATCATTCACCAGATATAAGTTGGGGTTTTGAAAGTCAGTTTGAATAGTAAAAGTAAAAATTAGGAAATTTCCAACATTGTATAATTAAACAACTTTTGAAAAAAGAAATGAAAAAATATCTCTCAATATTGATCATCAGCTAGGTTATCTAATCACGTTTTAAAAAGACCTGTGATGAACAGAGATGCAAAACTTCTCAATAAAATACTAGCAAATCGAATCCAACAGTATATTAAAAGAATCATTCACCGCAATCAAGTGAGATTTATTCCTGGGTTGCCAGGGTGGTTCAATATTCACAAATCAATCAATATGATACACCACATTAATAAAAGTAAAGATAAGAACCATATGACTCTTTAATAGATGGAGAAAAAAGTATTTGACAAAGTACAACATCTATTCATGATAAAAACCTTCAACAAAGTAAGAACAGAAGGAACCTACCTCAACATCATAAAAGCCATATACAAAAAACCCACAGCTAATATTGTCCTCAATGGGGAAAAACTGAGAGCTTTTCCTCTACGATCAGGGACAAGATAAGGATGTTCATTCTCGCCACTGTTATTTAACATAGTACTGAAAGTCCTAGCCACTGCAAACAGACAACACAAAGAAACAAAAGGCATCCAAATCTTCAAGTAAAAATTTTTACTATTTGCAGACAACTGGATACTCTATAGAGAAAACCCAAAAGACTCCACCAAAGAACTGCTAAAACTGATACACGAATTCATTAAAGTCACAGGATACAAAATCAATTACAGAAATATGTTGCTTTTGTATACACCAATAATAAAGAAGCACAAAGAGAAATCAAAGAATTTATCTCATTTATAACTGCACCCAAAACAATTAAATACCTAGGAATGAACCTAACCAAAGAGGAAAAAGGTCTGTACTCTGAAAACTATAAAACACTGATGAAAGAAATTGGAAATGATATTTAAAAAAATGGAAAAACATCCCATGCTCATGGATTGGAAGAACAAATATTGTTAAAAATGTCTGTACTACCCAAAGCAATCTACACATTTAATGCAATGCCTATCAAAATACCAACAGCACTTTTCACAGAGCTAGAACAAACTATCCTAAAATTGGTATAAGGACCCCAAAAAACCCTGAAGAGCCAAAGAAATCTTGAAAAAGAAAAACAAAGCTGGAGACATTACAATCCCAGACTTCAAGTTATATCACAAAGCTGTAGTGATTAAGACAATACGATACTGGCACAAAAAAACAGACACATGGATCAATGGAGCAGAATAGAAAACCCAGAAATGAATCCATAGCCACATGTCAATTAATCTTCAACAAAGCAGAAAAAAATATCCAATGGGGAAAAAAAGAGTCTATTAAACAAATGGTGTTGGGAAGACTGGACAGCAACATGCAAAAAAACGAAATTGGACTATACAAGAATAAATTCAAAATGGATGAAAGACCTAAATATGAGACAGAAAACCATCAAATCTTACAGGAAAACAGGCAGTAACCTCTTTGACTTCAGCCACAGCAACTTCTTACTAGACATGTCTCCTAAGGAAAGAGAAACAAATGTAAAAATAAACTGCTGGGACTTCATCAAAATAAAAAGTTTCTGCACAGCAAAGGAAAGAATCAACAAAACTAAAAGACAACCTGGGAATTGGAAAAGATGTCTGCAAATGACATAGCAATAAAAGGTTACTATCCAAATCTATTAAGAATTTATAAAAATCAACATTCAAAAAAACCAAATAATTCTGTTAAAAACGGGCAGAAGAGGGATGGCTGGATGATTCAGTTGGTTAAGCATCCAACTCTTGGTTTCAGCTGAGGTCATGAACTCTCAGCTTCATGGGATTGAGCCCCACATTGGGCTCTGTGCTGACAGTGTAGAACCTGCTTGGGATTCTCTCTCTCTCTCCCTCCCTCCCTCTCTCTCTCTCTACCCCTCTCCCACTGTGCTGTCTCTATCTTCTCAAAAATAAATAAATATTTTTTAAATGGGCAGAAGACATGAGTAGACATTTTTCCAAAGAACACATACAGATGGCAGACATATGAAAAGATGCTCAACAGAACTCATCATCAAGGATATACAAATCAGAACTACAATGAGCTATTAACTCACACCTGTCAGAATGGCTAAAATTAACAATGCAACAAACAACAAATATCAAGAATGTGGAGAAAATGAAATCCTCTTACACTGTTGGTTGGAATGCAAGCTGTTGCAGCCACTCTGGAACACAGTATGGAGGTTCCTCAAAGTTAAAGTTAGAACCACTCTAAAACCAGGCAATTGCAGTACTAAATACTTACACAAAGGATACAAAAATACTGATCTGAAAGGACACATGCACCCCAAGGTTTACAGCAGCATTATCAACAATACCCAAAGTATGGAAAAATCCCAAATGTCCATCAACTAATGAATGGATAAAGAAGAGGTGGTATGTTTATATATATAATGGAATATTACTCTGCCATCAAGAAACAACGAAATCTTGCCATTTTCAATGACATGGATGATGCTAGAGAATAATATGCTAAACAAATTCAGTCAGTCAGAGAAGGACAAATACCATACTATTTCACTCATATGTGAAATTTAAGATACAAAACAAATGAACATGGATGGGGAGAGAGAAACAAACCATTAAACAGACTTAACTATAGAGAACAAGCTGATAGTTATCAGAGGGAATTTGGGAGGCAGGGATGGGTAAAGTAGGTGATGGGAATTAAGGGGTGCACTTGATGCGCACCAGGTATTGTATGTAAGTGATGAATCACTAAATTCTATCCCTGAAATGAATATTACACTGTATGTTCACTAACTGGAATTTAAATAACTTGTGATGAAAAAAATGCAAAAAATAAATAAAAATATCCTTTTTCAAAACTTTTTTTAAAGTTTATTTTGAGAGAGAGAGAGAGAGAGTAGAAGGGCCAGAGAGAGAGGGAGAGAGAATCCCAAGCAGGGTCTTCACTATCAGCACAGAGCTCTATGTGGGGCTTGAACTCACGAACCATGAGATTATGACCTCAGCTAAAATCAAGAGTAGGATGCTTAACTGACTGAGCCATCTAGTCTCCCCGATAAAAATATCCTTTACTCACCACATCTTTATTGAGAATATGCCATGTTCTAGGTATTGTTTTAAATACTGAGGGTTTAAATAGCCATGACAGAAACTGTAACCTTTTCCCTAATGTAGTCCCCTTTTAAAATGAGGAAACTGATAATACAATACATAAGAGAACTAAATAAAGTATATAATATATTAATCAATTATAATTGCTAAGAAGACAGAAAAACATTTTGGATGTTGGTGGAGTTAAGGTTTAGTGGGGGTGGCCAAGAGACTTTCAGGAGAAGGTGACTGTTACATAAAGAGAAGACCTATGAAAGTGAGTTGGTGAGCCTAGTGATGCTCTAAGTTGTTTTTTTGTTTGTTTGTTTGTTTGTTTTCAGAGAGACTAGCAAGTGCAAGTATTTGAGGCAGAAGCTTGAGAGGTGTGTGGGAGCTACAGGAAATCATAGTGCCTGGAGTAGGATCAGTGCAAGGAAAGAATGGCAGAGTGAGCAGAGATGGAATGGAAATCAGGCCATGCAGGCCTAGGTTGTGAACAATTTTTGCTTTTACTTTAAGCGATTTGAGAAGCCATTAAAATGTTGTGAACATGAGTAATATGTATTCACTTAGTTTTAGCAGACCATTCTATTGCACAGACAAAACACAGAATAATGACAAAGGGAAGAGAATGATACCTTTTAGGAACCTATTGTAATATTTTAAGGCAGAGATAACTGTGGCTTAAGCCAAGTTTGTGGCATGTTGGGTGCTAGGTTTTGTTTCCCAATAGCATTTCCTAGTACAACATCTGTGGAATATGAAATAATGACAGAGGTCAAGAATGGATCAATATTGGGGCGCCTGGGTGGCTTAGTCGGTTAAGCGTCCGACTTTCGGTTAGGTCATGATCTCGCGGTTCATGGGTTCGAGCCCCGCGTCGGGCTCTGTGCTGACTGCCAGCTCAGAGCCTGGAGCCTGTTTAAGTCTGTGACTCCCTCTCTCTCTGACCCTCCCCTGCTCACGCTGTCTCTCTCTCTCCTAGAAATAAATAAAACATTTAAAAAAAGAAAAAAAAAGAATGGATCAATATTTCAATATAAGACTCTAAACAAATGGAAAGTGGAGTTGTCATTATAGAAATGAAAATTTACTGCAGGAGGAGTCGGTTTGAGAGCGAATTTCACATTAGGGCATCAAGGTTGCAAACGTTAAATTTGAAATGCCTCTAATATACCTACATGGAGATTTAGGTAGCTGGATGCATAAGCCTACAATTTAGAAGAAAGGGTTTGCTGACGATAAAAGATTAAAAGTCATCAGCACTCAAATGGTACTTAGAAATTACAGTAATTATCCTGTGCTATTTTACAAAATGGCATAGTAACTTTATCATTTACTTAAATATTTTGCTTTATTAAAGAAAAAGTATAGTAACATAAAAAGCATCTGACACCTAGAATTGTCACTTTAAATTTTTATTATAATTGCTTCTGTATGTCTTTTAATAAAATTAATAAAGTGATAGGAATAAAGTAAAAGTCCCTTTGGTCCCATCCTAAATATTATGCCTATTTCTACTCTCAAGACTTTATTTCTTTCAATTGACTAGTTTTTTAATTCCATCAACTATATATTTCATGTCTAGTGCCATTGCTTATCATTACTATTTCTGAAAGCACTTTATTTCAAGAATTTCTAAACATCTTATCCTTCTCCAGTTTCATTTTTTATATGTAGGGAATCTGGATTTATGTATTTCTTCTATACACATACTTTTATTAGTGATGTCTCGAGAGGGATACAAAATAAACACATATTTTAACTATACTGTTTTAAATTTATCATTTCTTAAAAATATTTTCCATTTAATCAGTCAATGTTATGCCCAAATCACAATGAAGAAAGGCTATCTAGAGTATATGACTTCTGTGCCCAAAAGTTTATAATTTAATGGAGAAGAAATATATAAGCCAAAAGTGAAATGCTTGTTCATTTGACCCTTGAACAACCCTTATAGGGTTGGGCACTGAACTTCACACAGTACAATATCCAGGTATAATTTCTGATTCACCAAAAACCTAACTGCTAACAGCCTACCGGTGACTGGAAGCCTTACCAATAACATAAACAGTGGATTAATACATATTTTGTATGTTATGTGCATTATGTACTGTATTCTTGAAATAATGTAACCAAGAGAAGATAAAATGTTATTTAAAAAATCATAAGAAAGAGAAAATACATTTATCATACTGTGCTGTATTTATTGAAAAAAAGCTGAGTATCAGTGGACATGTGCAGTTCAAACCTATGTTGTTGAAGGGTCAACTAGACTGTAAGACAGATATCACAGAGAAGACTAATGCTGCTCATTTTAACTTATGTTTGGATCTTTCATATCCATCACATCCTCAAATCCTCCAAGCCCCAAATTGTAAGAAAGGAATAAAAATTAAAACCCAAAGAGGAAACGCTAGAGAAGGCTTCTTTGGACAAGAGATAACACAATTTTGGAAAATGGAAACAAATGAGAAATAGCTGCTCGGCAGTGTGCAGTGATTTGAAATGCAAATGCTTTCAGACCGATAGTCAGAAGAAAAGGAAGCTGATTCTCCCTACAGAAATCAGGAGAATTTCAAGAACCAGAGATAACTAAGCTCCATGGTTTCTCTATAATGTAAGATATATTTAATATAATAGTATTACTTTATATAATTATTGAAGAATCACTTTAGTTATAAGATAGGTAATCATTACTCAGCATAATGTCTGTATATTTACATTTTTAAAATGTTTTCCCTCAAGCAAGTTATTAGTTTCAAAAAAGACTGCCCAGTTTGACATCTTACAACATTTCTTCTCAAAATAACTGCAACAGCAAACATAACTGTCAACAGGTCACATTAAAATGAAGGGACATAACAGAAAATAGTATATAACAATGTAGATTTTAGGAGGCACGTTCTGCTCGCTTGCTCCCATGTTGGCGGGAGGGGTTTCCCGTCTTCCCCACGGTCCTGGCCACGACGAGCCCGTGCAAAGGCCCGGTCTCCACTCCTTCACTCGTGCTGAGGAGGGAGACTTGGAAGGTCGGTCAATTAGGAGGCGAAATCTAGGGAAACTGTTTGGTTGGGTGTGTCCTAAGCTTGTGTGGTGTCTCGTGTTTTCTGTGTGGCCTTGTAAGGGGGAAAGGGACAATGTAGTTGTTGATTAACAGGAGTTGCCCCTTCAGTAAGGCCTTCCCTGAAAAACAAAACTTCCTTAATGATATTTATTTTCAGAAGTTGCTTTTCTCAACTACAACCATTTTTGTATCCTTTCATTTACTGGCTGAAGTAGAAGACTTCAGGAATTGTTATTGTTTTTTTCTAAAAAAAAAAAAGTCTTAGTTTTTCAAGGAAAACATCTCCTTGCTCTTTACACTGGTGGTGGCTGCACTACACTCATGATTGGAACTGTGGTGCTCACCTTTTCCAGGAGCTCAGTGTCTTTATGTTGTCAGCTCTTGATGACAGTTCACTTTCGAATTTATTTTCTTTTTCTTTGATGTTTTTAATGTTTATCTATTCTTGAGAGAGAGACAGAGCATGAGCAGGGGAAGTGCAGAGAGGAAGAGGGAGACACAGAATCAGAAGCAGTTTCCAGCCTCCTAACTGTCAGTACAGAGCCACTTGGAGCTCGACTTTGAGATCAAGACCTGAGCGGAAGTCGCATAACCGACTGAGCCACCCAGTCACCCTGACAGTTCACTTTTTTAAAGAAAGGGTAAGTTAATTTAACTCTTGCTAAAATATTTTTATTTTATTTTATTTTATTTAACTGCTAAAATATTACAGCAGTTCTGGTCTAATTTTCTTCTTCCAAACCTTTGTTTGCTTATAAAAAAAAAAAGACATTATATGCTTCCACTAACCCCTTATTTTTACCCAGAAATATTCCTCATTCACTTTTTTCTTACCTGCTGACTGTTGACACTCAAATTACTATTACATTTTTCAGCTTAATTACTTCTGAAATAACCATATTTCATTTTTCTAACATAAATAACTAGATACACAAAACATTTTGAAAATATTTAGATCACACTATTTAGAATTTTCTAAATACTCATTTTAAAATGCTTAATAATTTTAAAGATTTTAATAAAAAATAATAAATTTCGCACCAATAAAATAATACAATAAGAGGATTTTTTTAAAAAAACTGAATGAATGCCAAATGCCTTTAATATTGGAAAGGAAAATAATGCCTATCACTCACCAATTAAGATCTAACTTTTCTTAGAGGTATTTCTTAGTGGTATTCCTACTGCTTCCCCAAATCATGCAACAAGGATTTATATTCTTGAAATATGTCATATTTATTCTAGATCATAGATTATAGCAGTGAGTAAGCAAATATGTTTGCTCTCATGAAGCTCTTAGTCTAGTGTCAAATAATATTAATTCTATACTTTAATTTGAAACAACATAAGTAACAGATTTCGTTATCATTTGTTTGATTATGTCAAACAATTTTTGTGTGTAGCCATAAATGAATATAAATAACCAAAATATCATTCAGTAGTAATTTATTAAACTCTAATTACTGAAAATTTAACAGAATATATTACATTTAGATTTTACATTAAAGTGTGAAATAAGTAGGTTAATTATAAAAATATATTGATCACCTAACCAAAAGAAAAAAAAGCTTTAATACTATTCTATTGCTAAAGATATTTTTGACATAGTAAAATTGGAGAAAAATTCTTTCATGATGAAGAGCTTATCATTGATTTTTGTCAGCTTTTTCAGTACAAGTTTTTCCCAAAACTCCATAAAGCAATAATTGACATCAAAGGGATTCCTTTTGATGCCAAAAGCTATCAAACATATAGTTTTGCCGTGTAAATATGTAATTCACTTTTTTTCCCCAAAGCATCACAGAGAAACATAACAGTGGTTACTATATATTTTTGGACATTTAAAAATTTTAGCACATTTTAAGGAAATGCAGCTGATAAATTATGCATCTTTTTTAGTAGGTCTTTTCGTGTTCCAATTATTTGGATTATGAAGAAAAACACTTCATTGTAAGAGCTTCCAATGTACTCAAGTGGAAATATATTGTAATGAAAAAGATAAGTCCATATGCTATGAATTGGCAACAGCTGTTCCACTTTCATCCTATGGGATGAGAGAGGAACAGAAACTGGAACACCTTGATGAATATTAAGATGCCAAGAAAGTGGAAGCTGGCACGATAATTCTACAAGTACCACATTCTTTGTGGTAATATCATTAAACCTAATGGCAGAGTGACAAGATACTACATCCACACATTACACTTATCTCAAAATTGAAAAATGTCAATCAGTCTAATAGCATGTATGTGTATATATTAAGGCAACTTCAATTTCTTTGAGTTATTTTACTGAATTAGCCAGGTGTCCCAAAACATTAGAGATATAATCTTAGCAAGGGCATATGTGTAAAACTTAACATTAGCCAATAAAAAACTTTTTTAAAAGCTAAAATAGACTTTAGTTAGGGTCTTTATCATGTAATGTAATAGCTAAAATTATATACCTAATAAAACAAGGTGCTTGAGGAAGTACAGAAAATTACATATTATGCTTTTTTTAATGAAGTAGCTTTGTGCTAAGTCTCAATCCAATTTGCAACTGCCTAACAGTACCTATGAAGCTGCTTTGGTGGTTAAGGGCACAAAATTTCAAGCCAGATGCCAAGAACTAAATACAAATTTTACCATCAACTAGTTGTATAGCTTTGTGCAAGTAACTTAAACATTCTATGCCAAAGTTTAATCATCAACTCTATATATGATTGGAGATTTATCTTGCTAAGTGCCATTAACCTCATCTGGTATATATTGGTGAATACTATATTTATGTATATATATAATTTATTGTCAAAGTGGCTTACATACAACACCCATTGCTCATCCCAACAAGTGCCCTCTTCCAAAACCATCACCCATTTCCCCCTCTTCCCCACCTCCCATCAACCCTCAGTTTATTCTCTGTATTTAAGTGTCTCTTATGGTTTGCCTCTCTCTCACTCTGTTTGTAACTATTTTTTCCCCTTCCCTTCCCCTATGGTCTTCTGTTAAGTTTCTCAAGATCCACATATAAGTGAAAACAAATGATATGATCTTGTCAATAGATGCAGAAAAAGCACTTGACAAAATTACATCTTTTATTAAAAACCCTCAAGAAAGTCGGGATAGAAGGAACTTACCTTAAACATCATAAAAGCCATATATGAAAAGCCCACAGCTAATATCATACACAATGGGGAAAAATGGAAAGCTTTCCCACTGAGATCAGGAACACAACAGGAATGTCCACTCTCACCACTGTTGTTTACATAGTTTTAATAGTCCTAGCATCAGCAATCAGACAGCAAAATGAAATAAAAGTCATCAAAATTGTCAAAGAAGTCAAATTCTCACTTTTCACAGATGACCTGGTAACTACATGGAAAACTTCACAGACTCCACCAAAAGGCTGCTAGAACTGATACATGAATTCAGTAAAGTAGCAGGGTACAAAATCAATGTACAGAAGTTGGTTGCAGTTTTAATACACCAATAATGAAGCAACAGAAGGGGAAATATAGAAACTGATCCCATTTACAATTGCACCAAAACCATAAAATATCTAGGAATAAACCTAACTAAATATGTAAAGATCTGTATGCTGAAAACTATAGAAAGTTTACAAAAGAAGTTGAAGAAGACACAAAGAAATGGAAAAACATTCCATGTTCATGGATTGGAAGAATAAATATTGTTAAAATGTCAATATTACCCAAAGCAATCCACGCATTCAATTCAATCTCAATCAAAATTGCACCAGCATTCTTCTCAAAGCTAGAACAAACAATCCTAAAATTTGTATGGAACCACAAAAGAATTCTCCATATATATTAGCTGTAATACTTCAGCTGTAGGAGACATCGGTTGAGTAAAAATTAAAAAGATGACGTCTTAGCTAGAATTTATGAAAGCAGCTTATAAAAGCCTTTAGTTATAGATTTTGGAGTTTTGGTAAGACAACTAGTTATCATGGAGTGTTTTAGGTTAGGAAAATGTTATAACTTGACTTGATGTTAGGAAAGAAAATCAGTGAATTTATGAGAAAACCTTGGATTAAAATGTAGCTAAAAGAGAATTAAAACAAGACATCTGGAATTTGACTGCATGATATTAAATTAATTTAAGCCAATGGGAATAAGGACTTGCTTTAAGAAGAAAAGAGAAGAAATGGAAAGGCAGGCCAAGAGTTTGTTATGTACCAGGATGAATAGGGTTTGATGACTGGATATGAAGAGAATAGCTGAGTATAAGGACTTTAAAATTTAGTAATCAGTAGAACAATAGCTCACTAACAGAATCAGTAAATGCATGGGTGAATAGAACTGAGCTAAATGGAAAGAAGTAACTTAAGAGCAGTTAGTTTTATGCATATAGTCTTCCAATGTGAAGATTCTAGATAATAATTTTTCTACTGTGTATATCATCTAGATAATTTTAAACTATTATATGCATGTTTCTCTCTGGAAATAAATTTTTTAAAGTTTTTCTAATGAAGAATTTTAAAATGATGTTAAAGTTAGCTCTTCCAAGTATCAGTATGATTAAAGTTATAGTAAAAAGCACAATACCAATCTTAATTAAATAATAAACTGTTTAGCATTTTTAGCTGTATCATTTTAACTGTAATTTTTGTGATGATTGAATCTTTTCTAATTCTCTTAGCCATCATTATAACCACCCAAAATTATTTTAATTGTTCTTCCATCACTATATGTTAAGTGACTCTTAACATATAGTACCATTATGTCTATTAATCTAAATTTTCTTTTTCTTTTTAGTTTTTTAATGTTTATTTTTATTTTTGAGAGAGAGGGAGAGAGAGAGCGCGTGAGAGAGAGAATGAGTGGAAGAGGGGCAGAGAAAGAGAGGTATACAGAATCCAAAGCAGACTCTATGCTCTGAGCTGTCAGCACAGAGCCTGATGCAGGGCTCAAGCTCACAGACCGCAAACCGACGCTGAACCAACTGAGCTACCCAGGCACCCCTATTGATCTAAATTTTCAATAAAATTCATTTTATTATGAAGACAGGCATTATTTATATATCATGGCATTTACATATATAAACATTTTTATTACTTCTCTCTTTGGGAGAATCCAAGCAGAGATAGAGAGGAGATAAAATATGTTTAATTTTTAGCTTTAAATATTCCACTGTATCTTCTCTACTCATTCTAGTTATGAAGTAGTTGGATTAGGTATGAATAGTTTGGCAAGTCTTTTTTATTTTATTTTATTTATTTTATTTTATTCTNATGATAAGACATTTTAGAAAAAAAGAAATTCAAACTGTATTGTCAGGAAAACTTTCATGGAGAAGATTGAACTTACAGGTATTCTTGTAAGAGGGCATATTGGAGATGGATAAAATGGAAAGAAAAATTTAGACAGAGGAAATGTGTATATTTAAAAGAAGATGAGTATTTCCATCCTTTTAAAACTATTACATAATAATATTGCTGGAATACAGTTTTTAGGTAGGAAAATACTGGGGTATAAAGTAAAAAATGCATTGAATTAAGAACCTTGAACAATACTGTGCCTATTATACTATGTCCATCATTGTTGTTATTCACTGGGGAGTTTCCCAAGGATTAACCTAATTCTGCCATGTTCTTCATTCAGTGTAACTCTTCATGTACTCACACACACACAAGATATCCAAAAACCCTCACCTTGTTTCAGGAGAACTTACAGTAAACCAGGATTCTGGACCAATTGGTATTTGAAAAATGAGGAGTTTGTGGAGTAAGGTGGGGGCAAAATTCAGAAACCATCCATCCTCTGAGTTCCTTCCATTCATCTCTTTATCCTTCTGAAACTGATATTCTTGCCCTTCTCTTCCTTTTCTCAATCATTTCTGGTGGCCATTTTGGTTTCTTTTACCCATTTACCTAAGGAATATCTTATTCTATCTTCCAAAAAGAGAAAAATGATATCACTGGAAAGTCTATTATTTCGGCAGTAAAATTGATAGTTTCTTTGAAGTCTCAGTTTCTGAAAAATGGGAAATACCTCTTAGTCTAAAAGTGAGAAAGAGTAAGAAAAGGGACATTTACACTGAAATATACAATGAATACAGCAAGATATAACCTTGTTGCAGTATGATAAAATGATTAGACTTTGTCATCTAGGTAAAATGTATTTTTTTCTTGGGTTATACAGTGTCCCTAGCCCTAAGTGATGTCCTGACAAATCCTGAGAACCTGTAAATATGTTACCTTACACATCACAAAAAGACTTTCCAGATGGATGTGATTAGGTTAAGGATACTGAAATAGGAAAATTATCTAAGAATATTGATGTGGGCCCAATGTGGTCACAAGAGTCATTATAAGAGGAGATAGAAAAGGCATAACTAGAGAAAAACTGCTATGACAATAGAAGTTAAGAGGGAGAGAGAGAGAGAGAGAGAGAGAGAGAGAGACTAGAAGATGCTATTCTAGTTCCCTTGAAGATAAAGGATGGGACTACACACCAAAGAATGATGGTAGCCTCTAGAAGCTAGAAAAGTCAATGGAACTTGTTATTCCTTAATTTTAGAGAAATCCTGGTGACCATTCTAGACTTCTTCCCTTCAGAACTATAAGAGAACTAGTGAGGGAGAACAGTTATAATTAGGTAGAGACTGAGATGCTGCTATGAAGTTATCAATGTGGGATTATGAAATCCTAGACTAAAGAGATTACAATATAAATAACAAGAAAGGATTATTTATAAGGCGAAAATTTATGCAATACAAATTATTTTTCAGACTAAAGAAATAGAAATAGTTTCAAACATATCCTTCATTCTCCCAACACCATCTGTTAAAAAGGCTGTCTTTTTCCGTTGGATATTCTTTCCTGCTTTGTCAAAGATTAGTTGGTTGATGGTGAACTGGACAGTAACATACAGAACAATGAAACTAGATCATTTTCTCACACCAGACACAAAAATAAACTCAAAATGGATAAAGGACCTGAACGTGAGACAAGAAACCATCAAAACCCTAGAGAAGAAAGCAGGAAACAACTTCCTTGACCTCAACCACAGCAACTTCTTACTTGACACATCCCCAAAAGCAAGGGAATCAAGAGCAAAAATAAACTATTGGGACCTCATCAAGATTAAAACTTCTGCATGGCAAAGGAAACAATCCATAAAACTAATAGGCAACCAATGGAATGGGAAAAGATAGTTGCAAATGACATATCACATAAAGGGTTAATATCCAAGATTTCTAAGGAACTCACCAAACTCCACACCCGAAAAACAAACTACCCAGTAAAGAAATGGGTAGAAGATATGAACAAACACTTCTCCAAAAAGATCATCCAGATGGCCAACAGACACATGAAACGACGCTCAGCATCCCTCACCATCAGGGAACTACAAATCAAAACCACACTGAGATATCACCTCACGCCAGTCAGAGTGGCTAAAATGAACAAATCAGGAGACTCTAGATGCTGGTGAGGATGTGGAGAAACGGGCACACTCCTACACTGTTGGTGGGAATGTAAACTGGTGCAGCCCCTTTGGAAAACAGTGTGGAGGTTCCTCAAAAAATTAACAGTAGAACTCCCTTATGACCCAGCAATAGCACTGCTAGGAACTTACCCAAGGGATACAGGAGTGCTGATCCATAGGGGCACATGGACCCAATGTTCATAGCAGCACTCTCCACAATAGCCAAAACATGGAAAGAGCCTAAGTGTCCATCAACGGACGAATGGATCCAGAAGATGTGGTTTATCTATACGATGGAATACTACATGGCAATGAGAAAGAATGAAATCTGGCCATGTGTAGCAACATGGATGGACCTTGAAGGTGTTATGCTGAGCGAAATAAGTCAGGCAGAGAAGGACAGATACCATATGTTTGCACGATTAGGAGGATTAGGAGGAACTTAACGGAGGACCATGGGGGAGAAGGGGAAAAATAATTGGAGAGAGGGAGGGAGGCAAACCATGAGAGACTCATGAATGCTGAGAACAAACTGAGGACTGATGGGTGTAGGGGGTGAGGGGGGAGATGGACATGGAGGAGGGCACTTGTGGGGATGAGCACTGGGTGTTATATGGAAACCAACTTGACAATAAACTGTTTGTAAAATAAATAAATAAATAATAAAATATATCCTTCTTTTGTGTTTTGAGCATGGATGAGTAGGGTTACATAACTGAAAAATGGAAATTGCAAAAAACAAATGACATGTATGTCATGTCAAATTAGGATAAAAAATAATGGTCAATACTATTTCAGGTAATCATAAAATATTACATTAAAGATTGTGCTTGAGTATTATAAAAATTTTCCCAAGAATTCTCTATATTTTCCAATCATCCTATTCTCTTTATAAATGCTATAGACAATGATCCCCTCTTTTTACTTGATTTCTGTGGAAAAGGAGGAATGTGTATAATCCCCAAATAGTGATAAAAAATTACAAAATTTCAAGATAAGTATTTATAGTACATCCATCTTGTCCATGAAGGTACAAGACTTGATTTAAATTCCTTAATGTTCAGGTAAGTCCACAATGCCTTCCTAGCTTCTCTCCAAATGTATGTAAGTCTTGGTTTAATGTATAATTAATATAACTCTCCAATATAAAGTGGCAGTGACTGGCCCAGTCTGTAGAACATGCAAATCTTGATACTGGGGTTTTGGGTTTGAACCCCATACTGGGTGTAGAAATTACTTAAAAATAAAATTTAAAAAATCTCCATTATAAAAATAGATTAAAAATTAACCTCAAAATATATTTTTAAAGGGAATATAAATAATATAATAATTCCTTACATAGCTAATGCCTTATTACAATAATGCACTTATAAATGCATGAACTACAAAACAATTTTTTTATAATACTACTCACAAATGAAAATGCAAGTATCCAAACTTATCCAAATATCTGAAAGTATATTATTTATATTAAATCTCAAAATAACTTAGTCCTTCTTATGTTAGTCAAAACACTAACAATTATTACATTCTCAGTAATTATTACATCAGGATTCCTTTTCAATTACTCATCACATAATAACCATATAAAGTCTTTTCTGTCAGAAACCTTAACAACAATACATATGATAGAGGTTTACTTTCAAATTGTTTTAAAATAAGGACATTGAAAATAATGGGATTATAGACTTTTAACTTTGCAAAATTAAATATGAAATAAATGCTTGCTACTTTTAGAAAGGATATATAAGCATTATCAAAATGTTCATTAATTTTCTCTATTGTCTTATTTTATGAAACTGCTTAGCAATCCTCAATGCAGCTAATTCTAGCTTTCCACTAAAATTATCAGGAAATAAAAAGAAAATAACACACTAAAAATAGTACTGAAAATTTCTATTGAAACATGAGCCAAATTTAGAGTGAGATTTCAAAATAATTTTGATTGATTAATGATTTCTTATACCCAGGCTTCTCCTCACCAAAAATAAGTTATCAACAATAAAAAAGCTAACATTTGTTTTAAAACATTAAAAAAGAATTTGGAGAAATTATAGCAAGTTTTATTTTTTTTTTCTTTTCCTATATCCTTCCTCTTTTTCCTTCTCAAATAATGGACCTCAATGCTCTCATGACAATTTTTTTTTTTTTGGCCCACTATGAAGAACATACCAAAGCACCCACAGAGAATAAATAAATCAATTAGGTGTTTAAATACATTTTGGAAACATAATGGGACAACTAGATTTTTAAAATCTAAGTTTTTAATGGGTACATTATTTCGTTGTTTGTTCTTTACTCTCAACGTTAGGTATCAACATTTAATGAACAAAAGAAGCTGAGTAAAAAATCTACCCACAATCCTAATTGACTTGGGAAAGTATGGTAGAAGTACAATACTGCATTCACCCAGGAAAATTACTGTTTCAGGGTTAGGATTTAGGGAGCCAGAAAGTAAGCAGTAAGGATGTGTATAGATCGACTAGATTTATGGAACTGGACTACAAGAGACAATTTATATAAGAACAGGAGAGGTATTGAACAAGACCTTAGGCTTTTGGGAAGGGTAAGCATTTCATCACAGGGAAAAGGTATATTTATTTTTTAAATAGGACCTACGAATCACTCTGGTGAGCTGGAAAAGAAACATGATAATCAATGTTAGTGTAGGGTTCCTGCCACCTCATCCCCTGAGATTAAGTCCCTAAGTGGGCTACTTTCACTCATTAGCTTACAAAAATAGTTGTTACTTTTTTTTAATTTTAGCAAATTGAACATAACTCTCTTCCTTCCTTTTTTTCTTCTCTCTCCTTCCCTCTTTCTTTTTCTCTATTTCTTTCTTTTTTCTTTCAAAAGATATCTTTATGTCTTCAACAAAGCCCTCTAACTGTTACTCTCTCAGCTTGTAAAACGCACATTTTCTGCAAGGATGAAACCCACATCCTTCAGCATTGCCTAATTTACTTCTTCAAGGAATTACAACTATACACCAAAGCTTGCTGCTCATCCGTTTCAGTGCTGACCTACCTCAAGTCCAGGGTGAGAGGACAATGAAATGCAGAGAGATGACAGACACTAAGGGGTACTCCTGAGATGCAGGAACACCAGCATTAAGGGAAATAAAGCCAGCTTTGGATAGGATCTCAGAAGTTACATCCCAGAGGTACTTACTGGACACAACAAGTCACCTCCTCACACTTTCCAAAACTGGGCTTCCCCCTCCTCTGCTCCAACATCAAACAGAGTGTTGTTTATCCATGATGCACTTCCAGCCCAGGGCCCCAGGAGCCTGTGCATTGGCCTCCTTCACATCTTAAATGCCACCTCATTAAGAATGGCAGTTGACAATAGAAATTAGCCAGTGATGTGGAGTCAGGCTCATGCTGCACATCTGCACACTGCTTTTTATGAATCTTGCTCTGTTGACTACTACACACGTGATAGCAACTTTGTACATAACTTTATATATAAAGAGAATATAGTGTGATCAAATAATTTATACAAAGTACTCAAAAATTAAATAACTTAATGCACCAAGCACCAAGTTATTAATTAAGAGCCTCAAAAGACATCTTGAATCAATAAAGCAAGGTCACTGTCCTTAAATGACACAACAAACAACTGGATTTAGTCTGTCTCTTACATACGTGTGTAGCCACCTTGCTTTCATGTCTATGTCAGCACGTTTTCTTTTTCTTTTTCTTCTTTTTTCTTAAATAGTTTAATGTCAAGTTGGTTTCCATATAACACCCAGTGCTCATCCCCACAAGTGCCCTCCTCCATGTCCATCTCCCCCCTCACCCCCTACACCCATCAGTCCTCAGTTTGTTCTCAGCATTCATGAGTCTCTCATGGTTTGCCTCCCTCCCTCTCTCCAATTATTTTTCCCCTTCTCCCCCATGGTCCTCCGTTAAGTTCCTCCTAATCCTCCTAATCGTGCAAACATATGGTATCTGTCCTTCTCTGCCTGACTTATTTCGCTCAGCATAACACCTTCAAGGTCCATCCATGTTGCTACACATGGCCAGATTTCATTCTTTCTCATTGCCATGTAGTATTCCATNATGTGTCAAGTAAGAAATTGTTGTGGTTGAGGTCAAGGAAGTTGTTTCCTGCTTTTTCCTCTAGGGTTTTGATGGTTTCATGTCTCAAGTTCAGGCCCTTTATCCATTTTGAGTTTATTTTTGTGTCTCGTGTGAGAAAATGATCTAGTTTCATTCTTCTGCATGTTGCTGTCCAGTTCTCCCAGCACCATCTGTTAAAGAGGCTGTCTTTTTCCATTGGATATTCTTTCCCGCTTTGTCAAAATTATTCAGCCATACATTTTTGGGTCCAATTCTGAGTTCCAATTCTGTTCCTTTGGTCTATGTGTCTGTTTTTGTGCCCATACCATACGGTCTTGATGATGACAGCTTTGTAGTAGAGGCTAAAGTCTGGGATGGTGATGCCTCCCGTTTTGTTTTTCTTCTTCAATATTACTTTGGCTATCCTAAAGTTTAAAATGAGTATCTTATGGACAGCAAATAGATGGATTTTGGATTTTTTTTTATCCATTCTGCTACCCTGTCTTTTGATTAGAGCATTTAGTCCATTTACATTCAGTGTTATTATTGAAAAATATGGGTTTAGAGTCATTGTGTTCTTTGTAGGATTCATGCTTGTGGTGCTGCGTCTGATACCTTGTGTTCCTTAAACATTTCCCTCATAGGGTTCCCCTCAGGATTTCTGGTAAGGCTGATTTAGTGGTGATGAATTCTTTCAATTTTTGTTTATTCAGGAAGACTTTTATCCCTCATTCTATTCTGAATGACAGGCTTGCTGGATAGAGGATTCTTGGCTGCATATTTTTTCTGTTCATCACATTGAAGATTTCCTGCCATTCCTTTCTGGCCTGCCAAGTTTCAGTAGATAAGTCTGTAACCACTCTGATAAGTTTCCCTATGTATATTAGGGCCCTTTTATCTCTAGCTGTTTTCAGAATTCTCTCTTTGTCCTTATATTTTGCCAGTTTCACTATGATATATCGTGCAGAAGATCAATTCAAGTTATGTCTGAGAGGCGTTCTCTGTGCCTCTTGGATTTCAATGTCTGTTTCCTTCCCCATACTGGGGAAGTACTCTGCTATAATTCGTTCAAGCACTCCTTCAGCGCCTTTCCATCTCTCTTCTTTTTCTGGAATTTCTATGATAAGGAAATTGTTCCATTTGATTGTATTGCTCACCTCTAGAACTTTCCTTTCATGTTACTATATCAGTTCATCTCTCTTTTTCTCGGCTCTCTTTTCCTATAATTGTGTTTTTTAATTCACCTATTCTCCTCTCGGCCTCCATTGGATGCCTCCATTTTATTATGCACCTCATTTATAGCATTTTTTAATTCAGCACAACTATTTTTTAATGTGTTTTTTTTTAAATTTATTTCTAGGAGAGAGAGAGAGACAGAGTGAGCAGGGGAGGGTCAGAGAGAGAGGGAGTCACAGACTGAAACAGGCTCCAGGTTCTAAGCTGGCAGTCAGCACAGAGCCCGATGCGAGGCTCTAACCCATGAACCGTGAGATCAAGACCTAAGCAAAAGTCGAACGCTTAACCGAATAAACCACCCAGGCGCCCCTCATCACAACTATTTTTAAGCTCCATAGTCTTTGTAGCAATAGTTTCTCTGATGTCTTCCATGCCGTTTTAAAGCCCAGCGATTAATTTTATGACTTTGTTCTAAATTTTTGTTCAGTTATGTTGCTTATATCTGTTTTGAGCAGTTCTTTAGGTGTCATTTCTTCCTGGAATTTCTTTTCAGGAGAGTTCTTCCGTTTTGTCATTTTGGTTAGCTTTCTGTCTCTTGTTAGTCTTAAAAGCTTATTATGCACTCTGCACCTGTGAGTACTGCTGTAATAAAGAAGGCTCTTTGACTATCCAGGGCCTATCCGTTCAGGAAGTGTTCAAGAAAGTGGTCTTTCTTGTTGAGGCCTTGGTTATTTTATTTCCCTACTCATAGTGGTATTTGGGGCTCTCCACCATGTGTACTTTGGCTTGTTTCTTGAGGTAGCCATGGAAAGGAAACAGACAGACACGCAGGGAACAAAGGCATGCAAACACACAGACAAACCCAACAAACATGCAAACCGAAAGAGAAAAAGAAAAAGAAGGGGAAAAAAAGAGGAAGGAGGAAAAACAGATAATACAAATAATAAAGAAAAAATAAAAAAGAAGAAAAGAAAAGAAAAAAGAAAAAACCCAAAAGACAAAGGACAGTAAAAGCATAAAACCAGAATTCTCCGTTACAAATAAGGAGTCTGGTGTATGCAGTGCTGATGGAAGAGTATATACAGAGAAATGACAGGGCGGGAAGGAAGAGAAAATGGAAGAGAAATGACCAGAGAGACTAAGAGATTGAATTGAGAGAGAGAAATAGGAGAATATGGTAAGAAGAGAAGAAAAAGAAACGAAGATGTTACTCAGAGCAACTGTATAGTCTGATTACTCCAGAGAAAGAAGTAATAGGAAGGTAGCAGTGGAAGTGTAGAATATATATCTAGAGGATGGATTAAATGTGACTGTTTAAGCAAACCAGTGACCAGAATGCCCAGTACAGCAGAGGGGAGAAATATGAAGAAGACAAGGAAAATATATCTAAATAGAAAGGATTGATCTAGAATTAATCATGGTAGTGCATCCATGTTGATATTGCCCTGGCTCCAGTAAAAAAAAAAAAAGCATGTCTCTTGTGGGGATGGGCGTGGTTTGGTGTCGGCGGGTCTTAGCCTTCACTGTGCCCTGCAGGCTGCTTCCTGAGGTCCTGCCTTGGCGGATTAAGGGAAGAAAAATGGCGGCGCCCCAGTACCCTCTTGAACCAAGCGTTGCAACTCACTCTTTTGGGTCCGATCTCCCTGTGCTGCAGGTGTAGCCAAGGTGGGCCATGCTCTATGTCCCAAGCCAGGACTCCTTTCCACATCTTAGTCCGCATGCCCCATTAATATCGCTGAAATATAAACCCCCAGGCCGAGTCCCTCTAAGCAGTTGCAAGCCTCTTGCCTCCCCACTGGGAATCCAGCGGAGCCAGAAGAGCGGAAGTGGCTTCAGGAGTGCCGCTTCCTCTCCAAGTCGAGCTGGCTAGCAGAGGAGCGGTTTCTCCTGGGGTTGTCTGGGACCCGTGTGTCCTGCTCAATGTCAGCGGGACACCTGGAAATTGGATCCTTCTATGTCCTAAGCCAAGGTTTTTCTCTTCTCCAGGGATAGGGACAGTTTCTTGAGCAGTTTCAGCCGCTCTTTCTTTTCCCCTTGACTCACCGTGTCTCTCCGCAAAAGGGGCTCCCTCCTCTCCCTATGTGTCTCCGGTCCCGGCCCGTTTTTATCTTCCCCAGTTCGTACTCAGGCTATAAGGTTTTCTCAGCAGACTTTGTCTCCTTTTTTTCCCAGACTCCTGGATTCTGGAAGGGTTCCTATGGCTTCAGGCCTTCTCTGTTTGAAAAATGGGGGTGAGTGAAATGTACGGAACTCCCTACTTCTCTGCCATCTTGCCTCCTCTATGTCAGTACTTTTTCATATGGCAGAGGATTAAATGATATCCCTTTATGATCACTGTTGCTCAGAGTTATTTCTAGTATATACAGCCAAAATTAATACTAGCTAATATAGATAGAGATAACATTATTTTCTATTTGACTTCTTTACCACAAAACTTTGAAAACAATTTTATTTACATTACTTCATATCATAAAGTATACATAACATAAATATACATAAAAACAAAAGCAAAAGGTATTTCTACAAATGTAGAAATACGTACATTTCTACAAATGTACTCACTGTATATCAGTGGCCAAATATCAATATCCTGATGTTGATGAAAAAATTATATGAATATTTTTTCAAAAAATAAATGACAATGTAGATAGAAAGTATAAAATGATCATTTAATATACTAGTATTTAAAACACTATACAATGATAGAAGTCAAATATATCTCACAAAAATTGAAAGAAAGAAAAAATAGATAAAAGATTTTTAAAAATTTAATTGAGGTAGTGTAGTGCATAACAGGATTTGGAACTGATAAACCATCGCTAATGATTGGAATGTGATCAGTACAGTATTTTGCAAGGAGACTTTGGTAATAAATATTGAAATCATTTGAATATGGATAGTACTTGAACTAGCTAATAAAGTTCCATAATTTATGTTTTATATTATATTTTCATAATTATAGAATTTATCTTTCTTTCTGGTGTTTCAAGTTCTCCAGGCATGTGTATTGTACAAGTGTATCTCAAAGGCCAAAGTTTCCTTCATCCACAATTCAATAATTTGTCAAAATAGTTTTCTTTTGGATGAAATAGTTGACCTCCCATTTTTAAAGGCAATACTTGCTTTCATCACTCTATCAGACATGCTTTGTGTTGTTTTGTGTCCTTTTTCAGATGTGTATACATTTGAGTCTTTATCAAAAATTGAACAAATGCTTTTTTACCTTTCCTAACATCTTTGCCTTTAATAATAAGACTTACCAATCGAACATATATCAGAGTTTAGAAGAATCACATGAATGAGAAGTTACAGAGACAGTGCAATTCCAAATAGTGAGCATATTTTCTTAACTCTCTCAACTTTATCCCTCTCCCATACTTGGAAAGTAGTTGCATAAGTATTAACTGTGATAGAGAAAAGGGTAAGATAAGTTGGCTACATATACCATGCTTTTACTGGAAGCCAACCTATTACACATTACTTCAGCTGGGACATAAACATAGAACCAGAAAAGCATAGGCCCTGGATTCACTGTAGGCTGATCCCTGCTTTCCCTCTTGCCACAATGGCTTACACATCACTTCTTTCTGAAGGATTTCTCAATATTGAAATCAAATGTTCATAATATCTTTGTGTGCTCTTTATTAGTAAACTCATTTAAGTCCAATAAGCACACTGTATTGATAAAAACTGTGTTAATAAGAATATTTTGGGAGTGCCTGGGTGGCTCAGTCAGTTAAGTGTCTGACTTCATCTCAGGTCATGATCTCGCAGTTCAGGAGTTGAAGCCCCACATAGGGCTCTGTGCTGACAGCTCAGAGCCTGGACCCTGCTTTGGATTCTGTGTCTCCTCTTCTCTCTGCCCCTCCCCAGCTCGTGTTCTGTCTCTTCCCTCTCTCAAATAAAATAAACAATAAAAAGTATATTAATACCTTGTGTGTATTTCTTCCATAAACTTGAAACCTATAAAAAAACAGATAGAAAAAAATCTGAAGAAAACTAAGTTTCTACATATTAGAAATGTTAAATATTATCTCTTTTACAGTATCAAAACCACCAAAAGTGTTTTTCCACATAAAAATGGATAGAATTATTGTTTAATAACACTGTATGATAAGGAAGCAATGCTTAGATGCATACATAAACATTTTCATTCATTGTGAAAACACATGGAATATATGCTTTCAATTTAGACTCCCTCAAATTGAAGACAGGAAAGTAGTCACAGAATACCACTGCATCACTTATATTGCCCTCTTTGCTAGCAGATCATTTTAGAGTGTTTCCTTTTTTAAAAATCACTAGTCAAAATTTATCTTTTTTTCCAAGATAGAAAAATGTGCTTGTGTTCTATTTTTACTCAAAAACTTCTCTAATAAAATTGAAAGTAGCCAATGTTCATTTAAATGATAATAAGTAAAAGAAGCATATATTTTAACTATGAGAGAACACAAAATGGGTAAACAAATTGGGTTTCAATGCAAATACAATGTATTTGATTTCTAAAAATGTAACACATTACTATGTTAAAAGTATGTAGCTTCGTCCATCGTAGTCTTTCACAAAAACTGTGGATATGGATCTGTCACTCTTCTTGACATAGCATTGACAACAGACCTATCCCACAGAATGATGAAAACCTAACGCAATAAGAATTTCTAATCTTTGCGATCACATATCCTTTCCTTGAAGCTCTGCCAGGAGTGTTTCCTCTGAGAACAATGCTCAAACTTTTCATTACAAAACTCAAAACCACTTAAACTCACAGATTTAGATATCCACATTTGCATTAACTTGAAAGATTGGACTTGAATTCATATGGGGAAGTCTCAATCTAACGAAGAAATTTTAAATCCTTTTATTTTTCTGTCTTGAAAATTAAATGCTCCATGGATGGAGATCATTGGTTTTGTATCAAGTTTGATTTAGCGTTCCCATTTCTTTTGGGATTCTGTGCTTTTATGGGATGTCATGAATACCTGAGTAAGACACAAGAATACAGACAGAAGTACTTGCTTAGGGCTCACGGCTCATAGGGAAAAAAATGTGCTTGAGTGTGTGTGTGTGTGTGTGTGTGTGTGCGCGTGTGCGTGTGTCTATATGCCTGTCATTCTGTAAAAATTGATTTACCCACTATATTATTAGGTGATGACATATAAGATTTATTGTTCTTTTGAGATCACTTGAGTGCACTCAGGGACAGTGTTGAACTCTTTAAAAACTCTTTAAAACAAACTGAACTAAACTCATTTTAACATGTTTCTGCCTGCCTTGAAAATCGTAATGGAAAGTGACTTCTAGGAAGTTGCCATTTCAAAAAAAAAAAGTTCTTTTGTAAAAATCCAACATCGCGAATGAAAAACTAAAACCTAACTCTATTTCCTCAAAGAATCACTTAGTTTTTTACTTAACATTCCAGAGCAAGATTTTAGATCAAGGCTCATCACAAATTTTCTGTAAAATCTCAACTAAAAGTAAGTTTATGCTTTGTGGAGCAGAGGTCTCTGTTTCACCTACCCAACTATGCACCAAAACAACATGGTTATATAAAGCTTTATTTACAAAACAGGAAGTGAGCTATATTTGGCCTGCGGGCTCTAGTTAGTCCACCTTTGTCTTAAAGTATGAATATATGTAACTTACAGGAAAATTTAAGGTGTTAAATCTACATATTTTACATGCATAATAAAGAATGCATGTATAATAAATCTATTCTTATTAATGATTGTATATATTCACATGGAAGATCGTTACACTGAAAATAACTCATTAATATTTTTACATTCATTAGAAATCACTATAACAATATTTCTATTTCACTTTTCAGAAAGAAAAAGAGCAAAATGACATGGATAGAGTAAGAGTGTATTATGCTAAGCAAAAGAAGTCAGTCATAGAAGACAAATACCATATGATTTTACTCGTATGTGGAATTTAAGAAACAAAGCAGATGAACACAAGGGAAAGAAAAGAGAAAGAGATGGTTTTGACCACCACATACTAAAAGTGAGGAATTTAAAAGAAGAGAAATGTACATAGGCATGTATAGACAAAATTGAACACTGTTTACATATACTCACTCTCCACTTTGTCCTCCTCAGTGAGGGACATCCTGAGCTTCCCACAATTTTATAGGTACCTAATCTTTTCTTAAATCATTTCCTACCATTAATATTAAGAATGGTTTCTATCTCCAGCACTAAACTCTGACCTTTGTTATGTCATCACAACACATTTTCAAAACTATAACCTGTGGTAAATTAAAAGGAGATTCTGTTTCAACAGATGCTGTAATAGTAGCAGAACTGATTGGGAAGAGTGAATATTGATTTGACTGGATGTTGAACTCAGGTTTCAGCAAAGCCCGACAAGAAAAGATAAAGATGGAATAATTTTGAGTGGCTGAAGAACAGTCTTTGTAGAACATAAGTTTTTAAGACTCTCTCAAACATCTTCCATTAAGACATTTTGGCCAGACAGGCAGGAAAGATCAGTTAATTTTAAGGCGTTTCTTTTGAAAATAAGCTAATTGTATCAGATGGCTTGAATGTGGCCACAATTAAGTGGGAAGAGGTGCTAAAGTGAATACTGGGATTAGTAAATAAATGACAGGTTTTTAATTTAAGAACTGTATCTAACAGGGGCCTTTGTGGTTACTTTCAAGCAGAAATAACTGAATGCTAATAGATCAAAAAGCTCAAATGTTTCCAAGGGAACTTGAGTCAACACTATGGCCTATAATGCCTCTAACTTTTTATGTGTGTTAAATAGTTAACTACAAGTGAGATTGAATTACCAGGTCGTATTGTAAATATATGATCAATTTTTAATAAACTGTCAAACTATTTTCTATTTTATACTTCAGTCAGTCAAGTAGAAGAGATCTACTTTTTTGGAGTGCTCCCTTACAATTGATATTGTTAGTCTTTTTCGTTTTTGCTATTGAAGTAGTCTTTTTCATTTTGCTATTGGAGTGCCTGAGTGGCTCAGTCGGTTAAGCATCTGACTTCAGCTCAGGTCATGACCTCTCAGTCCGTGACTTTGAGCCCACCTCGGGCTCCATGTTGACAGCTCAGAGCCTGGAGCTTGCCTCAGACCCTGCATCTCCCTCTCTTTCTGCCCTTTCCCGACTCACACTCAGTCTGTGTGTGTCTCTCTCAAAAATAAATAAACATTAAAAATTTTAAGGAAAAAAAGTGCTTTTTTCATTATGAAACTTTTCTCTTAAAATTTATTGGCTATAATGTATGTAAAAGAGCAGCATGTGTTCTAAATATACTTTTGAGAAATCAACTTTATTGAGGCATTTTGTATAATGCAATGCATACATTTTTAGTCCAAATGTGAGTGACTTTTGATAAATCACTGAAATCATGAAATCACTACTGTCAAGAATATCAGGCATTTCTATCACGCCCAACAGTTTTCTTATCCTGTTTGCTCACTGAACTTTCATCCCTATCCACAAAATCATGGTCCCTCATGCTTCTTTCGGAAATGTTACAGTACCTTCTGGAAGTTATGTTTTTTTCTTTTTTAATTTTAGCTATTGTGGCTAGATATATGTGCCATTCCAAGGCAAGTTTTGTGCTATTGTTAAGTTAGGGTCGCAATTCATTTTCTTCCATATCTACTGAAAAGACTATGCTTTTTCCTCAGAATTTTATCAGCACTCAGTTGTGTGGGTTTATTTCTTGACTCCAATTCTTTTAAAATCTTTGGTCTATTTGTCTATCATTACACCAATACCACATGGTTGTAAATATTTAAATGTTATAATAAGACTGAAACCAAGTAATGTGAGACTCACATTTGTGTTGGAAGTGGTGGGTTTTTTCTTAGTCTAAAATTCTATGATTTTACCAAGTAATTCATTAATTCAACTAACAATTATGGAATGGTTACTTTTATCACCTACTTTGTTTCACACTGAGGATAAAAAGAAGGAAAGCTTACTTGTCAAGGCTTATATGTAATGTAATAATGAGCTAGAAACTATTAAAATAGTTTATATACCTATATATATATGAAAATGGAAAATAGAAATAAAAATTTATACCAAAAACAACAAAAACAGAAATGTAGGAATCGAATTTATGTGTAGAGGGCAGAAATTCTCACAAGACTAATTACATGTAATATGGGATTGTCCATTCTCTTCCCATCACATGGTAATTCAAAAGCACAATAATACAATAATAATGCGAGGAGAGCACAGAGCAAACACATTTGTGTCAATATGCCAAATAAGATAGCTTCAGGTTTATTTTAATTCAGTGGTGGGCCAGTGAAGAATAATGACCTATGAAAAATATCTATGTAGTAAAAATTCACAAACAGTAGTGTGCTATTGGATATGTATGTTACAATGGTGAAGGAGAGTGGTTGCCAGAGAGAACTGTAGGATTGTAACTGGGGTGACTAAGTGAACTGAGTTATCATAAACTTAGATTTTAATATAAGAAGAGAAGACACAAGTAGTTGGTAATTTAGAACCTCATACAGCTGAGGTTCTTACAGATATCTATGGAAAGGCCATTGGGTCATCAGAATTAAATGTTTGGGAAAGATAAGCAGCCTTTTAAATACCAGTGATGCATCCATAATCACATACTCCAGGAATTATCTCATTAAACAAGTGAACTGGATCATAAATATATTGTGTCCATATTAAAATCACAGTCTTTGAAAGACTTACAGGAACATTCAGATGGATAGTACTCCATAATTCTATCATTTATATATTATTATTATTTAATTTGAATGCATATTTTGTAGTTATTTCTGAATATTCTGAGAGATATATTTCCTCAAAATTGATTCAGTTACAAGAGTTATGTAAAGATGAAAAACAGTTTCATGGTTCTTCACAGCATCTACCCCAAGGTCAACTTTTTCATCATTTATAATTATTATTTCAGGGATTCAGTTAAGTAATTGCTTGTATACATGCATGAATAAGGAATAACTTTAAAATATTTTAGTCCTTTGAAGGTATCCATATACCCAGTATTTATGAATAAATGGAATAGCCTCTTAGTAAAACAAATATATAATTCAGGATCTTTGATTTTCAAAAAGCAACACTATTTATTTTTCTACAACCTGTTACTCAGAAAATATAAATATTACTTCAATGAGTAACACTGAATATCTTTGTATCTGATAACTTCTAGTAACAACAAGTATGATTTATCTGCCATGAACCTATTCTGGATACTTTAGAAGATATAAACAATGATAATGGTAGTTCAACAATATCTTTCAAGTTGTGTCAAACTGTGCAACTAACTCAATCTATATCATCAGAATGCTGCATAATTATGTTATTTCACTATTTTACCTTCTCCATCCTTGATATTCTAATAAAACCAGTTTTTATTAATAATAAAAGTTGCAAATACTTATTCAAAATGAATGATGTGCCAGATGTTTGGCTCAACCTATGCATTGATTAACTCATGATTCTCCAAAATGGGTTTGTTTTATCTCTAGAGGTATGGAAAGCTTTCTAAAGAAAGTGTGTCTTCCATAATTTGAAAAAATTCAATTCCAGCCACACAACTTTCAAATATAATAGCTTCTAAAACTTATATTTCTTTAAGTGTTTATGTTGATGCTCATTCCCCTCTCTTTTTTGCTCTTTCATAATAGTTTTTCCCCCATATGTGAGGGGAATAGCAGAATTTGTCACTTACTGTTAATCCTACAATGATTCACAAACAGAATATTTCAAAAAAAACTTTTATCTATTTCAGAAAATTAGAATATGAATAGAAAACTACTGATTAAAATAAATTTCCAAATAAGATGAAGTGTATTTATTGTTTTCAGGATATTTTGAAGGAAGACCTAAAAAATTGTCAGCTAATAGGTTATTAAAAATGATAATTGAGCACTGAAAAGAGCATTTCCCCCACTACACACAAACTTAGATACTCAACAAAATCATGACTTTTCCTTAACTCATTAGAGAGTTAAACTCTTGGGAAGCAATCTATCTAGAAATTGAAATAAAGTCACATCTGGGCAAGGAGAGGTAGAAAGCAAGCATTTACTCCTGTAGGGCAGAGCATTGGAGAAAGAGATGCCAGGCACCATAAAAGCTGTTAAGAATAATTCAGTTAATATTGTTAACATGTTGCTAACGACTGAATGCAAGCCAGCGCATGAGATTATAGAAACCCTTGGAGCAAGAACAAAAGGGAAATTCACATCTACTCAAAGGACCTTTTCCACAAACCTCACCATTTACCAGAAGCAAGAGGGAGAGAAACTCCCCATCTTGGTGTGGAACTGGGAGAGAAGAGCATCAGAGACTCAAAGGGAGAAAACAATCTCCACCCCGTATCCTTCACCCACATCTTCCCTACAGAGCTTTAAAGCACTAGGAAGCAAACTCTGTCACCCTAAAGGCACAGTGGAAAGGTCTATTTGATGGAAAGAAGAATCAAATAAAACACTTCTACTTCCTGGAAAGGGCAGGAAACCCTCTTTGGACCAGATAAATTGGAATATTCAACCATGATGTAGGTGCAGGGTAAATTAGAGCTCTTTTCCAAGACTCAGAGGCATGGGCTGAATACAATTGAGGCTGAATGAAACAGAAAACACTCTGTTCCTCTCATCTTACCCCCAAATGCCTAGCACGCACCAGGAAACATTACAACAGTAGTTCACCACTAGTGGCGAACTAGTGACAAGAGAAAGAAGAAAGAATCTTTCTAAAGAGTAAGCTTATAAGGAAAGCCTAAAGCAAAGGATAAGATGGGAAAATTCAGTAAAACTCTCAAGCAATGAGCCCCCAAACAAAACACAAAGTAAAGCTAGAGGATTTGATCTGGTGGTATACTAAGGATAATCATAGAAACAACGAAATCCACATCCAGAAAATCTCTCTTATGGTATTCTCCATATAAAGTGTCACTTAATGTTTAAGGGGTACCTGGGTGGCCAAGTTGGTTAAGCATCCAACTTCAGCTCAGATAATAATCTTGTGGTCCGTGAGTTCCAATCCCACTTCTGGTTCTGTGCTGATAACTCAGAGCCTGGCGCCTGCTTCCAAATCTCTGTCTGTCTCTCTCTCTCTCTCTGCCCCTCTCCTGCTCATTCTCTCTCTCCCTCTCTCTCTCTCTATAAAATATAAATAAACATTAAGAAAATTTAAAAAAATAATGTGGCACTTATTGTTTGAGTCTGGATACCCAGAACATTAATGATCCATTACAGGGAACTGGAATTGAGAGAATCTTTATGAGTCTTTAAGGAAAATGGAGCAAATCCAATAGTCAGCTTGTCTATATTCTTTAGCCAGTCCACGAGCAATTATAGCCAGCTAGTAAATTCAGAGTGGCTAAGGAGGCAAGCATGAAACTAAAAATTAAAAATTAAATTAAAAATAGAAGCTTATGCATGCAAAGATTTAAAATTTCTGCAAATCATTTTTAAAGAAGAAAGATAAGAAAATAAACAAGGGTTCCTGGTGCCTCAGTCAGCTAAGTGTCCAACGCTTGATTTTGGCTCAGGACATGGTATCACAGTTTGTGAGTTTGAGTCCCACATCAGGCTCTATGCTAACAGTGTGGATGGAGCCTGCTTGGGATTCTCTTTCTCCTTCTCTCTCTACCCCTCCTGTTTGTTTTTGTTCTCTAAATAAATAAAGCAAATAAATAAATAAACTTAAAAAAAAGAAAATAAATAATAAAGAATACAGGTCAAACCACAATAATCTATGATCTTGTCTCAAGGATGTTGGTAGAGGCTGTTTCCTTTTGAAGACCTTCTGCTTTCAAGGGATGGGAGTAAGAACCTCTACTTGGGTTCTAGAAGTAGGGACAATTTTCCAGTACTCTATTATTTATGCCTCATTAATTGGGAGAGATGAGTCCAAGAATAAACTCCCACAGGCTTATCACTGTCTTATTGCTATCAATACATGACAGAGTTTCAGAGTTCAATTAAGATCTGAAAACTTTCACTCTCTGATGTTTCTTCCAAAAGACCAGGTCTGGATTTTAGGCCATTCATAATTGCTTAGGAGATTGAAGAAAGATCACTGGTATGTGTTGAAAAGAAGCCAAGGTGTATTGCATGCCTCCTCTACAATATTTGACTGTGTCTACTTGTTACAGTGTAGAGTGTAGAGTCAGAAGTGATATTCCTTCAAGGGGCCTGGGTGGCTCAGTCGGTTAAGCGTCCAAACCCAGCTCAGGTCATGATCTCATAGTTCATGGGTTTGAGCCCTGAGTCGGGCTCTGTGGTGACCACTCAGAGCCTGGAGTCTGCTTCAGATTCTGTGCTTCAGATTCTGTGTCTCCCTCTCTCTTTCTGCCCCTTTCCCTCTCTCTATCTCTGTTTCTATCTCTTTCTCTCTCTCTCCATCNCCCTGAGTTGGGCTCTGTGTTGACCACTCAGAGCCTGGAGTCTGCTTTAGATTCTGTGCTTCAGATTCTGTGTCTCCCTCTCTCTTTCTGCCCCTTTCCCTCTCTCTGTCTCTGTTTCTATCTCTTTCTTTCTCTCTCCATCTCTGTCTCTCTCAAAAATAAACATTAAAAAATAAAAAAAATCAAAAGAAGTGATATTCCTAGATGCATAGGCCAATCTGTCACTAACTCATAGGGGAAAGGTTGAAGAACCCAAGAATTGGATCTCCTCGTTATTAAATCACTGAATATAACATACTAAACTAGAACTCAATAATAGAAAGATACTTAAAAGCCCCATATATCTGGGGGAAAATAAAATATATTTCTAAATAATTCATTGATCAAAAAGAAAATAGAAAAGATGGTTATATTGAATTATAGAAGAATACAACTGTAGTGTTTTAAAATTTGTGTTGTGAAGTTAAATGGCAGCAAGATATACTTAGAAGAGATATTAATGCTTACTTAAAAATCATATTAATGATCTAAGCTTATTTAAAATCTAGAAGAAAACATGAGCAAATTAATCCTAAAACAACCAGAAGAAATAAATACTAAAGAACAATCTATTAATGAAATAGAAAACTAAAAAAACAAACAAACAAAAAAACCAGAGATATCCGTAGAGAATCAATGAAACTAAAAACTGATCTTTTGAAAAAATCACCAAAATTGATTAATTCTCATCATAGTAAATAGAAATACATACACAAATTACAAATATTAGAAAAAGAAAACACATCATACTTTAACAATATTAAAAGGATAATAATATTACATATGTGTGTCCAGAAATATTAAAATTTAGATGAGATACTATAATTACTGAAAGATCCAAACTACTAATCATCATCTAATAAAAAGTAATAATCTGAATAGTTTTATATTTATTAAAGGTATTGTACATGCAATTTAAAATAGGAAAACTCCTGGCCGTTCCGGTCAATTTTACCAAATTATTTTATTATTTTATTTTATTTCATGTATTATGTTTTATTTAAAGTCCAGTTAATTAACATACAGTATTATATTAGTTTCAGGTGTACAATATATTGATTCAACACTTTCATACAACACCTAGTGCTCACCACAAGTGCATTCCTTAATCCCCATCACCTATTTGACCCTCACCCACCTCCCCTCTGGTAAACATCAGTCTGTTCTCTATAGTTCAAAGTCTGTTTCTTGGTTTGCCTCTCTCTTTTTACTTCCCTTTTCTTTTTTGTTTTTTTTTTCCCCCTTAAATTCCACATATAATTGAAATCTATGGTATTTTTCTTTCTCTGACCTATTTCGCTTAGAATAATGCTCCCTAGCTCTATCCATGTCATTGCAAATGGCAAGATTTCATTCTTTTTATAGCTAAGTAATATTCCACTGCGTGTGTGTGTATGTGTGTGTATAGATGATACATAGATGTAGATAAATAAATAGATGATATTAGATAGATGATAGATAAATAGATAGATGATAGATGATACACATACATGCCACTTCTTTATTCATTGATCAGCTGATGGACATTTGGGCCATTTGCATAATCTAGCTATTATAGGTAATGCTGCTATAAACATTGGGGTGCATATATTCCTTTGAATTAGTATTTTTGTGTTTTTTGAGTGAATACCTAGTAGTGCCATTGCTGGATTGTAGAGTAGCTGTCTCTTGCTTTTTGGGTAACCTCTATATTGTTTTCTAGGTGGCTGTACCAGTTTGCATTCCCACTAACAGTAAAGAGGATTTCCTTTTCTCCTTGCCAACACCTGTTGTTTCTTGTGTTATTTGTTTTAACTATTCTTACAGGCCAGAGATGATATCTCACTGTAGTTTTGCTTTCTATTTCCCTGATGACGAGTGATGTTTAGCAACTTTTCATGTGTCAGACATCTGCATGTCTTCTTTGGAAGAATGTCCATTCATGTCTTCTGCACATTTATAATTGAATTTTACCAAATGTTTAAAGAAGAAACAGTACCAATTCTGTAAAAATACAAACATTTCCAGAAAACAAAAGAGGTAATGTGAAGCTATATTAGACAGTTTGTATTGGCAAAAGGATAGACACATTGATCAATAGAAAAGAACAAAAGGTGTAGAAATAAAACAACCTATATGGTCAAATGATTTCCAACAATTTTGCCAAATTCTGTCAAGAATACAAAGTAACTGGAACTCTCATACATTGCAAGAAGTGGGAATGTAAATTAATACAACCATTTTGAAAACAATTTAAATGTTAACTAAAAGTTAAATATTGGGGCACCTGGGTGGCTCATTCAGTGATCTCATGGTTTGTGGGCTCAAACCCCATGTCAGGCTCTGTGCTGAGAGCTCAAAGCCTGGAGCCTGCTTCAGATTCTGTGTGTCCTTCTGTCTCTGCCCCTCTCCTACTTGCACTCTGTCTCTCTCTCTCAAAAAATAAATAAGAATTTTTTAAAAAGTTAAATATCCACCTAACATATGACCCAACAATTCTTCCTTTAAATAGTAATCAAGTGAAATGAATCTTTATGAACACACAAAATATCTGTATGACAATGTTTATAGCAGATTTAGTAATAATTGTCAAAAATTGCAAACCCGCCAAATACCTTTCATCTGGTTAATGGATAAACCATTGCGGTATATCCATAAAACAGGATTATTCAATAATAGAAACAGCAAACTACTGATATATACAACATAACTAAATCTCAAATATATTGTGTCAAATGACAGAAGTCAGACTAAAAATGTCTGTATATGGTATGATCCATTTATATGACATTTAGGAAAAGGCAAAACTTATGTAAAGAGATCAGTGCTTGTCACAGTCTGTGATTAGGGGAATGTTTTATCTGCAAAAGTACACAGGGAAATTTTCGGGGGTGAAGAATAGAGTTGTTCTATATCTTGTAGTGGTGGTTACATGATAGTATATATGTTTCAACACCCACAGAATTGTACATTAAAACCGGTGAAATGTTATAATCTAAATTATAACTCAATTAAAAATATTAAAAAAAGAACTTTCTCTGATAAACTAATATGTCAGCTTAGAAATAGCCATGGAAGAAATTCAAAGAATTATTTGGGGGTTGCTATAATGAAATCCTTTTTATTTCCATCTACTTGTTTATTTGAATGTTTCTTAGTGCTTATATTAAAAAATAAAATACAGCAAATAGAATTTTACCTAAATCTATTGCCTTCTAGCATTAAGTGATAACTAGTCACGAATGCATGAATTAATTGTAAAGCACCAATTTTACTCCATCTATTCATTAATAGATGTGTTCCCAAATAGTTTATTCATGTATAATGTTTATCAAAAAAGCAATATATTAATAATGTGATTTAATATATTAACATCAATGATACAAAAGAAATTATTTTGTATTTGAGTTTAAAAAATAAGCTTACATATAATTAATATATAATTATTACTATGGCAATATTTAAGTAATATGCAATATTATACATTGATATATAATATAAAAGACATAAAAGTGTTGATTATATTATGGATCACCATACCAAATTCTTTTCAATTTTATGATATTTTAATACATAACACATTTATGATACATAATACATAACACATATTATGATATATAAATACTAACTATATTATATCATTACAAAGGTATGCTGTTATTATAAATGAAAGTATTGATCATAAAATATGAAAAGGTAACATTTTATTGAAAGAGTGGAATGCAAGAACAATTTTCACTGTTTTGAACTTAAAGCAAAAAAATAAAAAATCAAAACAAAAGCAGAGGATTAGATAATTGATTAATTTGATCATTATCAGTTAGTTGGTATGAGTAATTCCAGGCTTAATCCAGATCTATGTAATGTTCTCATTGTCTTCTGTGATATGCTGGCAAAGTTTTTACAAAGAATCTATGTAGAAAACATGTAGGTATTTTGGACTTTGCTGCTAAAAATGTTTTTATCAATTATATACTTTGCATTATCTTTCAATGTATCTCCTTCCTTTTAATAATATTTATTTATTTATCTATTTGTTTATTATGTATTTATTTATTTTAGAGACAGTGAGGGTAGGGAAGGGGGCCAGGAGTGGGGGAGAGAGAGAGAGTCTCACTCAAGCAGGCTCCACACTGAGGGTGTAGATCCAATGTGGGGCCAGATCTCATGACCCTGTGATCATGACCTGAGGTGAAATCAAGAGTTGACCTCCCAATTGACTAAGCCACCCAGGCCCCTCTCAATGCATCTTTTATATAAAGTCTTCCACTGTTAATTCTTTACACAGTTGACCTGGATAAAAAGTTTCTTGTTTTAATCAATGTGTTGCCTCAACTTGGCTACCTTTTTTTTTTAAGCTTACAATTGAGATTATGTAAACTTTCATTTTCATTTTTGTCTTTTCTTATCATTAATTTGAAATGAAACATAATAAGTTGCTAACTGCTTCAGCTTAAGTTGTAGATGTTCCTCTCTGTATAGGTATTTAATATGTGTACATGTGTCTTTTTGCATTTGAAAGATTTATAAGAAACATATATAGTATTGTATATATATTTCTTACTTAATAGGTTTTAATTTTATATTATAATAATCTATAAAGGAAGTATTCTTTTATACCTTAAACAGTAATTAAATCTCAAGATGATTTTTCAATGTTCTCCTTTATTAAATTTTTTAATGCTCATTTTTTATTTTTGAGAGAGAGAGAGAACACGTGCACAAGCAGTGGAGGGCAGAGGGAGAGCAAGACACAGAATCCAAAGCAGGTTCCAGGCTCTGAGCTGTCTGCACAGAACTCGACACAGGGATAGATACCATGACCTAAGATGAAGTTGGATGCTTAACAGAGCCACCAGGTGCCCAATGGTCTCCTTTATTAAGTGACCTTTTAATTAACTATATTGCTTGGCCAACCTTATGCTGATGGTTAACTACGCATTATCTCTAATTATTTTGAAAGTGAGAAACAAATAGGCAAAAATAAAAAGATCTTGGAATCCTTAAACTGCAACTTAACTTTGAAGCCCTGAAAGTGGGTAGAAGGAAAGAAAATACTTTGTTGTCCAACATTATTTTGTTTTGTACAGATCGTAATATGCTATTGTAACAGACTGAAACGAAATCTGTTGGTTTATGTCAAATCTGAATTTCAAAAATAGACCATTTGCTGAATGTTGGAAGTTGATATGAAACAAATGTGGAAAGGTCTCTCTAAATGTCAAAGCTATTCTTTTCAAACTAAAATTAGATTAATTTAAGTCATTAATAAACTGAAGACATTTTGCACAGCAACAATTTGTGTATGCTATCAAAGTCTCCAGTGTATAAAGAAGTAGAAATATAATTTTACCGTTTTTTAAACTGAATAGTATTACTTATTAATTGGCTCTTAAATACTTACATGAATAAGAAGTCCCATAGGCAATAATTTCTTTAAAGTTACATATCCCAACACATAAACTTTGACAGAAAACAGTCATTAACACATGCAAAAATTATTTTTAGAAGAACTTTAAATTTCTTGTATTGATTCTATTTTGGAATGATTCTAGAATTAACATTTTTCATATACTCAAAAGCATTCTAAAATAATTTGCTTTTATTTGCCAAGTGCTTTTAAAAAGCATTTAAAGCAAAAGCTGTCAAAATTATTTAAATGCATCATGACTTGTTTTACCATTTGTAGAGTTTTACCAAAAGTTACATATCACAGGTATTAGCTGGAAAGCTGAAAGATTTTGACATAATGTTATACAGAACTTCCCTGGACTTTTAAAATAATGGTACTATTTTAATTCATTTTTATAAAATATAACCAATATTTTAGGTATTTTTTCTACAGAATTTATTATTTTTAGGAGAAATATATTATCCCAATATAATTTACAGTTTTTAGGAAGAAAGAATTTTTATATCTCCATCAGTCAATCTAAAACCTTATTATTACAAAAGCAGATGATTTTTCTAAGCAAAACTTTTATTGAATGCAGCTAATTTCCAGGATAAAATAACAACAATAGAATCAGAAGTAAGAAAGGGACTTAAAGGTCATCGTGAGCATCTCAAAGGAGCTAATGACTTTACAGGCATTTTTCCCTCAAGTGAAATCAATCTCTAATTGATCCACACATTTGTGTGCACTTGATACAAAATAATCATTCCTATCTCTATTTTGTAAATGACAAGCCTGATTTTCATGCTTTTAAACATTCAAAAAAAAAACTATATGTGAATCAACTATATATTTTAGACCCTAATTTTCATTAGATTTCTTATTTCAAATACTTATATTTATAGTGAATACTTATCATAGTCTATGATTATGAATTTCTTACAGATAGTTGTAGTTGAATTTGGTTTTATTATTTTTCTATGCCCTATATGTAAACTAAATGCCTATCAAAGGTCACCTCCACTTATCATATCTAGAAAGAGAGGAGGACCCAAATGGTGCCATCTACTAGATCAGTGTTGTCCCAACTTTCTGTCCTTCTCTACAAGTGGTCATTGGTGTTTATAGTGTTCATTATGGCACAAAGTCACTCCAGGCTTATTAGGCTCAATGTCACTGCTTACACAAGTGCCCCCTGAGGTTAGAGAAGAAAACACTTAGAGCAGGCTCCACCTCCTTTTATGACTACCTTTCTTACTTTTATGCACATATAAACCTATTTAGGTGTTCAGACTTCACATATAACACCAACTCAAAGAAGAAGAATGAACACTATGTGTAAAATGTAAGGTGTCTTTGAGAAAAAAAAAAAGTGTAGTGTCTACTCTGCCTTCATAATAAAAGGTAAACACCCTCAAAAAGCAAAAACCTTAAAAAGCTGTTGTATTGGGTTGTTCTGTAAATTCTAACCTCATCCTCTGGCCCTAAGATCTGCACCTATTTGTAGAAGCATGTTTGGCTTTAACCCAGTGTGAGTTTCAATACCTGTAAGAGTTGGTCTTGGTCTTGAATCCATCACTTGGAAAGGTAGAAAATAATTCCTACAAAGATTCCGGAGAGAGAAAAAAAGCTTGTGGTCTTTGGAACAGAAATCTCCAAATACTATTGGGATGGTGAAGGAGAATGAAAGACAATTTGTCACTGCATGTTTTACAGAATAATTCCAACTGGGCTCCATGATCCAAAGTATATGTGTGTGTGTGTGTGTGTATCTATCTATCTATCTATCTATCTATCTATCTATCTATATACTTTATGTATAGTAAGCGAAATTCCAAGATTTGTTTCCTTTGGAGTCTTTTCACCAGGCTGATCTGCAACTACATTTCCTTATTCTTTGATTATTCTGCAAGGTTAATTTTAAACACACACACATAAACATGTACACACACACACACACAGACACACTCATGCAGATATTTACTTATAGATTCCTCAAAAATATTGCAATTTACACTGTATTGAAGTTAATAATGTTTATAAATGAATTATAGCTTACCACATTCACAACAGAGGTAATATTTAACACCATTTTGTATGGCAATTAGATACCAATGGATTCATTTTATAAATCTTCCAACAATTGTCCAAAAATATAGTATTTCTCTCTATTCATTCAAATCTTATTTCATAAAATGTACTCAGTATCAAAAACACAACTCACTGCTTAATATTAAAGATTATAGTTGATATTTTAAATGCATATTTTCTATGAGGAATGCTAACTATTTATGGTAAACTAAGTATATAAATTGAATTTTTCATAATTTGTTTGGTAGATTGTTACCTCATTTACCAAGAGAATGTTGATTCTAACACAATGGTTAAGGATACAAACTTCATAGTGAGATAGCATAGATTTAAATCCTTTTACTCCAATTTGCTATTGTGGTTCAGAGCTTCCATGTGTCAGTGGGTAGAAGAATAAGGGAAGGCCCACACTGAAGCTGGAAATAGATGGAGGACTAGATAAGCTAATATCTATATTTATAGTTTATCAGTGAGCATTTGATCACAGAAATAGAATCATGAGAAATGATATAAAGTAGAGGGTTGACTATGGAGGTCCGACCTTATAAATACGTACTCTTACAAATCTTAACACAGATTACATACAGACTTTGCTTCTTCATCAAGTGCTTGGCCCAAGATCAGGTGAGCAAATGGCTATGAATGAAACATGAATGTGAAGTGTGGAAGAGCAAGGACAAATGTAACATGCAAGCAAGAACTGGAGCCTGTGCCAGGCTCGCATTCCCTCCCAGCCTCTGTCCTCATGTTGCAGGTAACCTGCAAGAGAAGTTTTTGCACAGACAAGCGCCTGTACTAGGATCCAGAGAAAACAAGAGACCCAGCAGGACAAAGAGAAGATGAAAGCCTGGATATTGCTGATTTGCATACCCTGGCCTAGGACTCAGAAAAGCTAAAGAAACCCAGTGGGAACTGGGAGCTATAAGTTGAGGTCCTGTCCCAGCAGATCAGTGACAATATGCTTGAACTCTAACAGCACACAGTACTGCATGCCAACCTTCCAAGCATAAGAATATGGTGTACAAATAATGACAAGATGTCTTTTGTGGCCTATACTACACTGGGACTATGCAGCAAAGGTTATTTCTGGAAAATGCAGAGCTAGTTCAACTAATTGACACAGTTTAAACCCATCACAGCCCATGCTACTTCAACACGTCATCTATGTACTCATTTTTTTAAAAATACTTCCAAATAAAGACAATGAAATCACACCTCCAGATAAAATTAATACAATTATCTGCTGCAAACAAAAAACAAGCTAACTCTTCTCCCAAAAGAACATTCAAAACCTTTTTATACATCTTAGGTGATGTTTATTAATTCAGCCTCCGAAAGGGTTCTAACTGAGCTTTAAAAATTATTTCGTAGCTGATTCTTGGGCTGGGTCAGCAAAAATGATGACAAGATGAGCTTGCCGCATCCCATAGTATAAGAAAGGAAGTGCTAAAAATCCAAAAGGGTGAGGATACGTCAAAGAGACCTGGGTGCTAACATGACAGAACTCCCAATGGCCAGAAGTGTAATATTTTAAAAAAACAAATGGAAATTGTAGGCTGGATTATAACCTATACTATAAGATAAATATACATGAATTCAAACCGTTATTAATAAATGGTAAAATGAATAAATAAATGGGGAGAAGAAAGAACTCTACAGAATTCCAAATAATATATGTAGATACTCTCTCCTCCAGATGGTGAACCTTACTCATCTCCCACAACTTTAGGGTGGGCCAGATTTAAGTCCAAATATAGGAAAGGAAAAATGGTAACTTTACAGTAAGAAAATATGTCAAACACTATTTTAACCAAATGATTAAATGTAACATCACCAGTGATGCCATATGGTTATCATGTGTTCCTGATATGATGTAATAACAGAGGCACTCCATTTCTGTAACAGTCTTTACCAAAACCCATCATAGCCCCAGTCTAATCAAGATATGAACATCAGACAAGTCCAAACAGGGAGTACTTCTACAAGATAAGCAGCAAGTACTATTTTTGATTGCTAAGGAAAACCAAGAAACTGTCACAGAAGAGATTAATGAGACATGACAACTAATTGTAATGTGGTAACTGTGTCGGATACTGGGCCAGGGAGGTGGGGGAAGAAGGTCATTAATGGAAAAACTGATGAAATCCAAGTCTGGAGTTTGGTACATTGTAAATGTACCAATATGGATTTCTTAGTTTTGACAAATGCACCATAGTAATGTAACATGATAACACTAACAGAATGTTATATTGACTGAAACTGAAACTGGGTGAAGGATATATGAAAACTCTCTGAACTATCTGCAACTTATCCATAAATCGAAAATGTACCAATGAAATTCTTATTTTAAAAAGTAACCATCCCCTGGTTCTTTTAGGCTAGCTAATTCACAGTAATAGTAAATATGGTAAAAACAGTAAAACCCATAAACTGGAGACCATTGTCACAGTTTGTTTGATACAAAATGAGTTTTGTGGTCATAAGTAATACTGTGTGAAATGTCATGACTGTGAGTAAAACATTCTAGAGATCCACAGGTGGTGGTTTGGGCAGAAGCACTGAGTATGAAGAAGGCAAATCCATATCACATAAGGGTCTATTCCATGAGGATGAAAGTGTTCATGAGTAATTAGCCTGCTACCAGGTTATACCAGAATTAATTACGCCATATTGGAAAGTCATTGTTGATCTCTCCTGTCGACAGTTTGGAAGTCAGAGTGATTCTAATCAGACAAACCTGAATGACTGCAAGTCCATGCTGTTGAATCCATATGCACATTGATCCCTGTTGCCCTGACAATTTTATTCTTAAACTTATTGAGGATAGACATTTTTGGCTGAGGAAAAAAACTTACTGATACTTACAGAATGAGTTATCCTATACACTTGATGATTAAGATCCCAGTCTACTGAGATTTGTCTTTGATGAATATTCACATAAGATTTAAGCATCAGCATACTCTTTGCCCATTTGGAGAGTTCTGCTTACATACCTATTTCTCCCATTTTGTAACTATGCTCTTTCCATATAATTGACCGCTTAGCCAAGCCATTAGCCATTGTATAGGACTCAAGGTAAATCTACACCTCTACCTCATCTTCTGCAGAAAATAAACACCTTTTACCTCTTGTTGTTCTACCCACTGAGAGGATTTTGCTTCACAAGGTCCACCTAAGTGTGATATAGTGCTTTAACTGTACACTTTCATATATTAACAATAAATCAGAACCATTATTCTTCATGAATCTATAGAGGCAGTTGATAGGGAATAAGCGATGTAGCAAGAATGGAAACCATTTACTTCTGGGCAACATGCTCACGCATCTTGTGCCTTCAACTCTTGCTAGAAATCAAACTCATATGTACAATACTCAGTTGATGATGCAGTGTTATTAGCATACTCAACAACATTATGACTTAGTGTGTTACACAAAATGCAGTTCAGGGTAGACATCTCAGATAGCATGCTAATGTGGAGGTGCATAATCTAGCATTCACTATCATAGTCAAGATACAAAACAGTTACATCACCGCAAGGATTCTTCATGGAGAACTTCTGAGTATATACTTTTAGAAAAACAACTTTCCAAAAGCAAGTAGAGTTATTGTGATAAACTGAAATATACCTTATAGAGTATATAATACTTTATTGAGCAATATTAATGAAGATCTCTTTACAAAAATTTTAATGTTTATTTTTTTGAGAGACAGAGAGAGACAGAGCATGAGCGGGGAAGGGGTAGAGAGAGAGGGAAACAAAGAATCCAAGGAAGGCTCCAGGTTCTGAATGGTCAGCACAGAACCCGATGCAGGGCTTGAACTCACAAGGTGTGAGATTGTGATCTGAGCCGAAGTCGGATACTTAACACACTGAGCCACCCAGGTGCCCCAAAGAAGATCTTAATAAAGGAAAGTATATACACTGAACATGGAAATAAAGATTCACAATTTTAAATATGACATTTACGTCACATCAATCTAAAAATTCAATGAAAAACCAACATAAAGTCCGTCAGAGTTTTGTTTGTTTTGTACATTGAATGTGGCAAAAGTGATTCTAAAATTCATATGGGAAAATGAACTCCAAGAACAAATAGTATAACTTTAAAGATTTATAATGAGTTTGCAGGACTTGCACTAGGTATTAATATTGAGATTGGCTGTTTGGCTTACTGAGTAGAGCATGCAACTCTTGATCTTGGAGTTGTAAATTCAGTCCCCATGTTTGGTGTACAGATACCTCAAAAGTAAAATCTTTAAACAAAAGATTAATATAAACCTGCATTAATTAAGAAAATATGATATTTTGAAGAATTGGTAAAGATCAACAGAACACAGGAGAAATTCCAGAACTATAACTGAGCACATTATAGCTCAATGCTTTGCAGATGTGTATATGGTTCTGCATAAATTGGTAATTCATATGGGAAATAAAATTGCACTCCTACTGTGAATACTTCCCTAAAATCATTACCAAATATAGTAAAGGCCAAATAGGAGAGCAAAAATTCAAACTGTTTAAAAGAAAACATTTGATAACTGTATAGGAATACATTTTTAAACAATTTATAAAATGCAAACGTTTCAGGAAAGTATTATTAGTAGGTATGATTTCATGTGCTTAAAATACCTCTTCTTCCAATCATTTCTGAAGCGAAACCAAAAGACACTTAATGACAGAATATACTCACCATGCATAAATCTGAATCTATGACATATATTTCAAATTGTATTATTTATTGAGGTGGGTTTTGATTAAACAAATGTTCATTATGTTATTTTTGCATATTTGCATATCACAAGTATTTCATACATAAACCTAATATGCTAAGGTATTATATTGGGTCTTAACTCATCACACTGTTTTCATTCCAATTTTTCCAAATATTTTATCAGAAATAGTAATAGATTATATCAAGATCACCTTTGGCATCTATTAATAGGTCATTAGTTTTTTAAAAAATATTTTTAATTATTTCTAGGAGAGAGAGAGGGAGAGACAGCGTGAGCAGGGGAGGGTCAGAGAGAGAGGGAGACACAGACTCTGAAACAGGCTCCAGGCTATGAGCTGGCTGTCAGCACCGAGCCTGAAGCAGGACTTGAACCCACGAACCGCGAGACCATGACCTAAGCGAAAGTCGGACGCTCAACCGACTAAGCCACCCAGGCACCCCAGGTCATTAGGTTTTCTAATTGACTTGAAGACATGAAATACTATATTAATATGTTGGGAGCCATTCTGAGCCCACTAGTTGAGAAAACTCCTGGTGAGGTTAGAGCAAGTTTGCACGGTCTCTTGCCAATCAGATGATGACCGATATCTACTCCCACTCAATTATTTCTGCTTGAGCACTGACCCCTAGGGTACCCTCTTGATCAATATCGGGAGTGACTTGTCCCCTTATTCCGGCCCTGGTATGATGATTGCACCTTGTGAAGGAACTTATTGTGGGAACTTCTTCTTTTGATTATGGGAACAGACATCGTGTCTCCAGAAGGTCCGGTTTCCCTCCATACTTTCCCTTGAGCTATGAACAGGCTAATGACCCCTAGTCATAAAAGATTGACCTTTACATGTACAATTCTGTTTCTACCGTTGCGTTAGTCCAAGATGTTCATACAGCTCAACATGTAAATCAACTAACCAAAAATGTCTCTCATGCCCTAGCTATCAAAAAATCATAAAACTAGACATAAAGGTAAATGCCCTTGAAGAGGCTATTCTATGTATTAGAAATGAGCTAAACTCTTTAAAGGTATGGTTGGCTCTCCGGTGCAATAAAGCATATAACTGGAAAACCAAGTCTTGCCCGGAGACAAAGAGCCTAACTTAGAGAGAAGGAACAGATAAGGGCAGAAGATAAGTTAGTACATACACCTTTGCTAACTGATGGTGTATAGCAGCCCCTTCCCTAAGGCCTACTTTCCACAAACACCTTCCCTTACCCTGGCAGCTGTGATGAGGATGGATAAGAGTATCTACAAACCTATGACTTAATCTTAGTGTTATTAAAATGTGAACACCTTGTTATTTTCTTAGTTACTCAACCTCACTATAATTGGGGCAGTTCTGCAAGAAGACTTCTGTAAAACCTGTTTCTGTACATTTTCCAAAAACACCTTATTACAAAGAGCTATCCTTTGTAAAAATTCCATTTCCTGATGCCATGTTAACATTTGACCTATAAATAAAGACACCAAAACCGACAGGACAGAGATGCCTGCCTGGTGATCAGAAAGGATCTAGGGGCTCTCTCACTCTTTCTCTCGCTGACACCATCCATCCTTCAGGGACCCCTGGACCTGTCGGAGCCAGCGCGGCCTCCGACATTAATATATTGTCTAATTTTATATATCTTAGAATTCCTGAAGTATCTTATTTAGTTATAGTAGGAAATTACTTTTTAATGCACTATTGACTACAGTTTTCTATTTTCGTCAGGGCTTTTATATAATAAGTAGTATTGACTAAATTTTTTTCTACATCTGATATTTTCTAAAATCCGAGAAATCCTACATTTATAAAACATATTCAGTAGTTTTCTTTGTTTTTATGTAACTTGAAAAATAATATAGCATGAAATATCTCTGAACCTTGAAATTGGAAATAATACACTATTATTCTCTTATTATGCTTTCTCCTTTTAAATTCAATTTAGAAATAAATCTTTCCATGCCAGGCATCCATTTCATCCTGTAAAATGTGTAAGTGATATGTATGACCGAGTTTGTTAACTTTTTCTGATGCTTGAAATAAGATATATTCTTTATTTTATATTAATAAACTCAATAAATAACTACTAATTTGACTATACAATAGCAATCAAGATTTCTGAATACAGAAATATTTGCTGTCTTTAATCTATAAAAGAAGATTAAAGTCATTGTAAAATTTCCAACACTTTCCTTAGTTTCTACTTGGTTTTGATTTATATATTTTACTTTGATAGATGATGCCTAAAGAAAATAAGTAATATTTATGTAATTGACCTTTTTCTCAAAATAAATTGACCATCTATTTCTGTTTAATGATTATTACCTTGTATTCTAGTATCACTATAACAATATTTCTTTATGTTTGTGCATTTGCCTTATAAATCTTTATTCATATCATTATATTTGACCTTTCCTTTTATGATGTGTTCTCTTGTAAAGTGCACATAGATAAATGTTTTAATTCAAGCTGACAGTCATTGATTTAAGGATTATTAATATGGTTTTTCATTACATTAATTGCATATATTCTCTTGGCTTATATGTTTGATATTCAGCCAATTAGTATGTATACTCTGCTTTATAATCTTTGTTCTATGCTTGATATTTCAAATAGGAAATAATTTTGGAACAGAATAGAAAATCCAGATATAAACCTGTAATTATATGGTCAATTAATCTTCAACAAAGCAGAGGAGAATATCCAATAAAGAAAAAAAAATTCTCAGGGCGCCTGGGTGGCCCTGTCGATTAAGCATCTGACTTCGGCTTAAGACATGATCTCACAGCTCATGAGTTTGAGCCCCGTGTTGGGTTCTGTGCTGACAGCTCAGAGCCTAGAGCCTGCTTCAGATTCTGTGTCTCCCCCTTCTCTGCCTCCCACCCCCGCCCGTGTTCTGTCTGTCTGTCTCTCTCTCAAAACTAAATAAACATTTAAAAAATAGAAAAAATCTCTTCAGTGAGTGGTATTGGGAAACTAGTCAGCTCCACACAAAAGAGTGAAACTGGAGCACTTTCTTATACCATCACATACAAAAAAACTCCTCAAAATGGAGGTGAGACCATTTATTATTTCTCACATTTAGAGACCTGAAATAATAAAAATTCTAGAAGAGAGCACAGACATTGGCTGTAGCAACATTTTTATAGATATGTCTCCTGAGGCAAGGAGCAAATATACACTACTTATACTATAAAATATATACAAATAAAAGTGTAAATTATACTACTGGGACTACACCAAAATAAAAAGCTTCTCCACAGTGAAGGAAATAATCAACAAAAATAAAAGGCAACTGACTGAGTAGGAGAAAATATTTGCAAAGGACATATCTGATAAAGACTTAGGATCCAAAATATATTAAAAAAAACTTATACAAATCAACACCCAGAAAGTAAATACTCCACTTAAAAAATGGGCTGAAGACAAAGAAGACATCCAGATGGCCAACAGACATCTGGCCTCATTATACTCTTAAGGAATGCTGCGGGGCTTTCCTCTGGTCCCTAACTGACATTGTAGGCTTGCCGAGCTGCAGCCTTGAGACCTGCCAATAGAGTCTGGCTGTAGACTCAAAGACTCTCCTTACCTTCAGCTGAGTTATAGTCCCAATCTGGCCGTGCCAGGGGAAATCCAGCATCAATTCGAACCTGATAGCCCTTGTAAAAAGGAGGTTGTTTAAGGACACAAGTCTAAACCAGACTGACTCCATAACAGGCTTTAAGTTTCCCATCTAAAACAGAAGGCCTAAGTTTCAGTTTCCCTGGAATTATCAGGCAGCTACACATTGCCCAAGGCCAAAGAAACTGCCCACCACATCATTCCACCACACTACCTTGGCAACACCCAATCAAGAAAGGCCAACAACTATAGATAAAACTCTGTTACCTAATGTTAAAGTTAACCCGTTAGGCGCCGAACAAGACCCTAGGCTCTCTCTGTAATTGGTTGAATTTAAAAGTACTCTAAATGTTGTAATTGGGTCTTGCCAAAAGTAACAAATACTCTAGACAATGTGTATGGTTAAACCCGCTGTCAATAATGTTGTATAATTATGATTGGATCACTGTTCCTATGTCAACAACTTCTGTAACTCCCCCATCACAAACCCCATAAAAACCCTACTCTGCCTTTGTTCGGGGCTCACAGCACGATTCCACTGCACTGGTAAAGTCTGTGAGCCCGAGCTCAAGCCCGTAATAAAGCCCTTTGCCTTTGCATGCGTGACTCGGTCTCCCTGTGGTCTCTGGTCGTTGAGGATACTGCAATCTGGGTATAACAGTTGCAACCTGTGAAGGAGAGACAAAGGTAGAGGATGCATTAATAGCCTGAATCTGTTCATGAAGCGTTTGGACATCAATGCTAAAATTAGAATGATTCCACATACCAAGTAGGTGATTTTGGATATTCTCCCAAGTGTGGGTGGTATCATTATCTTGGAGAGGAGGAACACAGATCCAACTATACTCCCTGTGACACTGAAGAGCCAAACGAGGTTTTAGAAAACTTAATTCATTTCCGGTAAACAGTATTGCCTCTCTAAGGCATTAACCTTAGTGTCCAATACTCATAATCATCATACTAAGGAAGGGTTAGTTTAACAGAATCTTCCATTGAAGGTGCCCTGCTCTTACAAATTGGGTCTAGATTAGAGACAATTAATACCAACAGAACATAAGAGGAAGGTGAGTATAAAGAGGAATTTTTTGCTGTTCCCCCAGCTTTCTGAACAAAGAGTAAGGACAGTTTATCTTATCAGACCAGTGATTCCTCAAGCATCTTCTGTGCGTAGACCAGCCAGCTTCCTGGGTGTAGCTGAAGCAGGGCTAGAGATCTCAGGGGTCAGTGTCTTTTTGAGTGTCAGTTTAAGCTGGTTGACTGGATCTGGATTATCTCACCAGGCTGACAGTTCTTCTGAGTTGGCCTACTTAACTCCAGAGCAATGGGTCCATGGGGTGATGCCTGAAACTTTAAGATCTGAATCCTTTGGTTATGTTATCTGTGAAGTACACCTCTAAGTTTTTGAAAGAGGTGGGTGACCCCCATCCTTCAAATAAACAAGATATCCTGGGTTTATTTGGGGTGGGTTTAGGGAGGATATCGTTTGCATATTTAAAGATCCACCCTGTTTTCCTGTTGTTTCATGCATTCTATTTAGAAACAGGAGGAGGAGGGGAAGGCAGAAGAGGCAAGGTGACAGCAGAAGGCAGAGAGAGAGAATCAGCAGTTTAAAATTTTGTGAGCTCAGACAGAGGAGTAGGCTTAAGGTTTGTTAGGCAGTCTATGTCAGTCTGGAGAAGACAAGGAATTTCCCCGAAACAAAAAGAGTTTCGGCAGCTGCTTGGGAATATTCCTTAAAGTCCCCATCCCGAGGTAGACTAACCACAGTTGGCTCCAATTGTAGCCATTAACCTGGGAAATGAGTGAGAAGCCCTTACATCTACTAGACAGAGGAACAGAGAGTTAACATCTCCTACAGTCTGATTTTACCTCAGCCAGACCAATAACCCCTTCACAAGGTTTCTCCGGATATCGGCTGGGTTTTGGGGGCCCTTTCTGATCAGGCACTCATTCTGCTGAGGCAACGCCACAAAGACAAAAGGTTGGGGGTGCCTCCTCTAATGAGGAGACCAGTCAGATGCCAGTTTGGCCTTGTCCCAAAAGAATTTAAGGGATGCTTAGCTGTAGCGGTCTCAGCTTTGTGACATAAGATTGGAAACTATTCTGATGCCGCCATAGACTGTATGGTGTTCACAGAATCGCAGACAGGCACACTCAGACTCGGTAGGCTTTTTGGGACCTTAAGGGTGCCCACCAGTGGAGCCACAGAATCGAACCCAGCAGGCAAGCCAGACCAAATTGCACATTCACACTTACATACATACCAGAGGTTACTATATTCCCTCTCACAGAATTCCTACAGATAAGACTAAAAACAATGACAATGACAAACAGGACAAAACAAATACAGAAGTGGGCACAGAACAGGTTTATGAGTTTGCTGAAGGGCCAACCGACGTCTCGGTGTGCCCTGGGGGAGGGAAGTAGCTGCGTCCAGCCTTCCATTTAATCCCCCAGACAGAAGCACATGTGCATTTAGAATCCAGATGATAAGCTTATTTACCTTATTTTTTCCTAATAACAAAAATGGGAGTATTCATGGACTATTGGAAGGCTCGGTATGTCCTTCTTTAAGCTGTTGTTCCATAAGTTGTATTGCTGCTATTTGTGAAGGGCCATTGTTCGACCTGAACAGGGGTATCTGACATCCAAATTATTGGGTCAGCAGCAACAGGAACAATGGCCCCTTCTACAAGTGTGGCTAGCCAATCCCTTTTTTGGGATTTATATTTATGGGAGTTATTATATCCTGTTGTGTCTGACAACCTTTTTTTGGGATGAAGCTGCATTTGTAACATCTGATTAGTGACCTTGTCATCTGGAGTGTAAAGCGGCATTCCCATTTGGGTTAAAATGTCTCATCCCCATAAAGAAAAAGGGATGGAAGGAATAACATAAGGACAAAAAGGTCCTGAATTGTGCTTCTCATCTAACCATTTTAGGATTTGAGAGCTTTTTGCCACATTAGAAGCCCGTCCTATGCCCACGAGAGTAGCAGGAGCATTCTGAGTTGGCCAAGCTGAGAGCCAGTCTTTTCCTGCAATGCAGGAGACATCTGCTCCAGTGTCTAGAAGTCCTTGAATAGGAATTCCCTGAACCTGCAATACATTCATGGGCCTAGAGGCTTTAATCTCCTGTATCCAAAAGGCCATATCGCTAGAGCCAAAGCTTCCTGCTCCTCTGGGTGCATCAGTGGCATCCTTTCCTATGTGATAATAAGGCAATAATAGTAACTGGGCAATTCTGATCTTTAAAATTTTGCTTGGTGGAAGGAGGAGAGACCAGCACCTTGATCTCTCCCTGATAATCAGGGTCAACCACTCCAGGTATTATAGTGATCCCCTGAAGGGAGATGGAGCTCCGTCCCAAAATTAGTCCCACTACCCCAGGGGGCAGGGGCCCCTTTACACCGGTAGGAATAGTTATAGGAGGTGAATCAGGGGTTAGTATTGTGCTGGTGGTGGAACGGAGGTCCAGTCCTGCGTTGCCTGGGGTTGCTCTGTAGAGCTCAGAGACTGACTGGAATTGGTGAACGGATGGAGAGGGCTGAGGGATGTTGCCCCAATTACTGTCGGAGCCTGTGTCTGGCCCCTCAGTCCATTTCCCTGGTCCTGAGATTTTTGGAGATTGGTTCCCAGTGGCTGGCCATTTTTGTGAAATTTAGATTTACAGTCTTTGGCCCAATGAAAGCCCTTTTCACATCTGGGACATATAGTCCTGGATCTGTTGTTACTGTTTGTCACCTGAGCAACAGGTGCAGTTGCCAGAGAGGTATTTGCCTTTTTTGTAGGGCAATCCCTACTGAAATGTCCCATTTGCCCACAAGAATAGCAATTAAACCTTGAGGAAGGTTTTTCGCTCTTAGTACCTCCTGACTGCCCTAAAGACCTGACATATTGAGGGTATGTTTCTCCCTTTAAAGCTGCTGCGATAACCATGCCCTGGATAAAGGCAGGACTTACATCTGCACATTGTTTGACATAATCAGTTAAGGTGCCAGGTTTTCTTATGGGTCGTAATAAAGACTGGCAGGTAGAAGAGGCATTTTCAAATGCTAGTTGTTTAATGAGAATGTCTGCTGCCTCATCATTAGTTATTACTCTTCTAACAGCTTGTATAAGTCTAGATACAAAATCCTCATAGCTTTCATCCGATCGTTGTCAGATTTCTCCCAAGGTAGCGGCCCTGCCTGTTGCAATTGGCAAAGCTCTCCACGCGGTATAGGTACAATCAGTGACCTGCTGTAAGGTGACCTTGTCAAGATACATCTGAGCTTGCAGTGTCAAAATCACTCACCTAGGAGTTTATCTAGGGTAAGGCCTCTCCTGTCCGTCCTTTTATTTATGGCTACTCTTTTTCTAATGAGGTCATCATATTCCGCTTTCCATAGCAGGTATTGGCCTCCTGATAGGCATGCTTTTGCAACCTGAATCCAGTCATAAGGTGTCTTCCAGCGGGATACTAGGGCCTCTAGTAACGTGAGTGCATAGGGAGCAAGTGGCCCATATTCAGTACAGGCAGTTTTTAGTTCCTTAACAATCTTATAGGGAAGAGGTTCCCAGGAAGGGTCCTCATCAAATTCTCCCCCAAGAGCAACAGGGAAGCAGCGAATAAAATCTGTATCTCCCTGTTTTTCCACCTCTCTAGTGGTGGCTCTGAGCCCTACTCCTNGAGATCACGACCTAAGCGAAAGTCGGACGCTTAACCGACTAAGCCACCCAGGCGCCCCTGAGCCCTATTCCTTTTGAAGGTTGCATGGGAGGAAGCAGCCCAGATGGAGGGAAGGTCCCTGTAGTCTGAACAGGGAAAGCCCAATTGTTTGATGTTAAATTTCAAACCTTCTAGTGGTGGAGTCGGGGACAGTCCCGGAGTCCACCTTATTATCATTTGGGGGGGCGCTGGGCTTAAAGACTCCAGAAGTATCTTTTGAGGGGTCTAACTCCCCCTTTATAATGGTCAATAGAGAAAAAATTTCGACCGGGATTTTTTGAGGACATTGTCTAATTTCGTCCCCAACTTTATTCCAGATATCTATATTAACAGTTCCTTCCTTGGGGAACCAGGGGCACAGTTTACAAACAAAACGTAAAAATAGATCAATTTGTTGAGAGGCTACCTTTGCCCCTTTTTTTGTAAGCACATTTCATATCACATCTATAAAGAGTCTCTTTTCCTTAGACTCTTTATGGCCCATAACTTCTCAAAAACAGTTCTTTGCTTATCCACCAACTAACCCTACTTATCTTATGCAGGGGGGTCCGCGGCACCCTACGGTGGAATCCTAACCATCCCGACTAATGCAATGAAAACAACATAGTTTAAAGAGATTACCTTCATGTCCGCTGTTTGGTCGCCACTTGTCGGAGGCCGGATCCGGCAGGTCCAGGGTTCCCTGAAGGATGGTCGGTGTTGGCGAGAGAGAGAGTGAGAGAGCCCCAAGATTCTTTCTGATCACCAGGCAGGCATCTCTGCTCCGACTGGAGCTCAACTTTATTTTATCATTAAGTGTTTGGGGGATGGCACAGAAGTGTCATTTGCCTTAGACAATGATTTCTGATAACAAACTTCTTCGATATGTAAGAATTTCCCAGAACAAGGATATGTAGAAGACTCATACATAACGTTTACAATAGTGATTGAGGTAGGGGATTTAGATGCCTATCCTACGGGGAAGGAAGGCATCTTTAGCATACCAGACAAGGTTTTCAGCATAAAAAGGGTGAAGTTACTTCTCTGTGGGCATGGGTCAACAACTTGTTTGTTTAAGGTGGAAGTATCAAGACAAACCGGTCTTTCAGGGAACACCTTTGCTCTCATAATCACAAAAGAAGTTCCTCAATAGGTTCCTTCACAGGGAGCAATCAGCATATACAAGGCCAGAAAATGCTCCAATCAGAAACAAGTGGGTGGGGGTGGATATTTGCCCTTAACTCTAAATTAGGCTCTTTGTCTCAGGGCCAGACCCAAGCCCTCTTTATTATGTAAATCTTGGATCTGCAAGGCCCATTGGAAGAGCCTTTTGACAATCATCCACAATGTTTTCATCTGAAATCTCTTTGGAAAAGGCAGGGATATGCTTTTCCTTATGAGCAATCTGTGTGGGGAATATCAATCTGATCTGGAATATTGTGAGGCCTGGTCAATACCAGCAGCCTCATTTCCAACATGAGCCAGTAGTAGCA
>NW_027531917.1:6280076-6302791 GCF_008692635.1 Crocuta crocuta | reverse complement strand
TTTGGGGGGGCGCTGGGCTTAAAGACTCCAGAAGTATCTTTTGAGGGGTCTAACTCCCCCTTTATAATGGTCAATAGAGAAAAAATTTCGACCGGGATTTTTTGAGGACATTGTCTAATTTCGTCCCCAACTTTATTCCAGATATCTATATTAACAGTTCCTTCCTTGGGGAACCAGGGGCACAGTTTACAAACAAAACGTAAAAATAGATCAATTTGTTGAGAGGCTACCTTTGCCCCTTTTTTTGTAAGCACATTTCATATCACATCTATAAAGAGTCTCTTTTCCTTAGACTCTTTATGGCCCATAACTTCTCAAAAACAGTTCTTTGCTTATCCACCAACTAACCCTACTTATCTTATGCAGGGGGGTCCGCGGCACCCTACGGTGGAATCCTAACCGTCCCGACTAATGCAATGAAAACAACATAGTTTAAAGAGATTACCTTCATGTCCGCTGTTTGGTCGCCACTTGTCGGAGGCCGGATCCGGCAGGTCCAGGGTTCCCTGAAGGATGGTCGGTGTTGGCGAGAGAGAGAGTGAGAGAGCCCCAAGATTCTTTCTGATCACCAGGCAGGCATCTCTGCTCCGACTGGAGCTCAACTTTATTTTATCATTAAGTGTTTGGGGGATGGCATAGAAGTGTCATTTGCCTTAGACAATGATTTCTGATAACAAACTTCTTTGATATGTAAGAATTTCCCAGAACAAGGATATGTAGAAGACTCATACATAACGTTTACAATAGTGATTGAGGTAGGGGATTTAGATGCCTATCCTACGGGGAAGGAAGGCATCTTTAGCATACCAGACAAGGTTTTCAGCATAAAAAGGGTGAAGTTACTTCTCTGTGGGCATGGGTCAACAACTTGTTTGTTTAAGGTGGAAGTATCAAGACAAACCGGTCTTTCAGGGAACACCTTTGCTCTCATAATCACAAAAGAAGTTCCTCAATAGGTTCCTTCACAGGGAGCAATCAGCATATACAAGGCCAGAAAATGCTCCAATCAGAAACAAGTGGGTGGGGGTGGATATTTGCCCTTAACTCTAAATTAGGCTCTTTGTCTCAGGGCCAGACCCAAGCCCTCTTTATTATGTAAATCTTGGATCTGCAAGGCCCATAGGAAGAGCCTTTTGACAATCATCCACAATGTTTTCATCTGAAATCTCTTTGGAAAAGGCAGGGATATGCTTTTCCTTATGAGCAATCTGTGTGGGGAATATCAATCTGATCTGGAATATTGTGAGGCCTGGTCAATACCAGCAGCCTCATTTCCAACATGAGCCAGTAGTAGCAAAAGGAGATACCAGTTTTCATTTCTCATGGCAGGAGCTGTGCAAAAGCGACCATATCCCTGCTGTGACCGTCATCCAGCGAGGTCAGTGTGACTCCCAGCAAGAGAGAGAGAAACCAAGAAACAGACTCCTAACTATAAACAAACAAACAAGCAAAAAACAAAAAACAAACCCTGATGGTTACCAGAAGGGAGGTAGGAGGGATGGATTAAATGGGGATTAAGGAGTGAGTGCACTTGTTTTGATAAGCACTGTATGACATATGGAATTGCTGAATCACTATATTGTACCCCTGAAAATAATATAACACTGTGTGTTAACTATACTGGAATAACTTTTTTCAACAAAGAAAAGAAAAAAATAAATGATTTAATCTCATATTCTGACTCCAATCATTTACTTGTAGTTTCATGAATGCTGTGTTGAAAAGGATTCTGAAGCAATGAATGGATGAATACCTGAGTCACTATACCAGGCAAGCAATACAAATTATTTGACTTGCTGGCAAAGTGTAGGAAGATCTAAAATGGGTGATGGAGAAGGAAGAATGCAAATATTAGATAAGGCCACAGGACCAGTGGTAGTTTCCAGTAGATATGATAGCTTGGTTTGATTATCTTCTTTGAATATCTAATTCTAACATGTTGCTCTTTTTAAGAATCCAAATGTCACTTTGACACTTGAGGGTAAAATGATGGCAGTATGTTCTCATAGAAGATCAGGTACAATAAGGTGCAATGAGACTCAAATAGTGCAGGGATTGTCTATGCACATCTCAACATTTGGCCAGTCCTACTCTCGCATTACCTTTGGCCAACTGAAGTATTTCTTGGCTAATGATTGACTCTATGGTTGGAATCCTTGTCACCAAAGCTCTACACCTAACACCACTACCACTCATACTCTTTTCATATAAAGAGTCAGGTTTCAGTATAATTGTCACTATCATAATCAAGATGGAAGTCATAGAAACTCCAACAGCAAGGTCTAACTAACCTAACTCACAGATACTGGATTTTTACAGAAATGCTGAATAACATAATTCTAAAGTGAGGGATTTTTCTCTGCTAAGAGAGGCCAGATGACGAGAGTCAGATATGGTGAAGTTAAAGTGCCATGAAGTAAACATTTAACACTGAGAGGGAGGAGATAAAAAGGACACGGTAGATTATTTGCTCTTTCTTCTGGCCCGTATGGTTGGTTCTGAGGTTTCATCAAAGATGACAAAGGTGACCATGAAAACAAGTAAGTTTCATACGAAGCTGGGATGAACTTCATAATGCAACCTATTGTATTTTCTCTCCTTCCTAGTTTATTGTACTTCCTTTTTTCAATCGTTCTTGTAACCAAGAAAGATGACACATATAAGCTTTGCATAAAGTCAGGCTTTAGGGAACCTACGTGAAGAAGACACTTGATTGCTTACTCAAAAAAATGATACTTTGACTAGATATCTATTTTTAAATTCAAATATTCTTATCTTACATTTCTAAAGATATATCTTTTTATTTGTGATGTGTTTATACTGTATTTTGCTTGTTATATTTCATTAACCCCACTTTTTAAATGCATTCCCTAATTTGGTCAAAGGATCTATCCTAGCACCAATGAATATCACCGCTATTGCTTTTACTATTTTATTTCTAAGTTTGTTTAATTTTCTAATTGTTTTTGCAATATAGTGCCCCATAAAAATATAATTGGTAATGTATGAAGCTAAATTAAATAATACATATCAATGAGGTAATATATTTAAAGTACTTAGCACAGAGCATTGCACATAATAAACATTCAATAAATTTAGGTATTATCACATTTTTCTAGTACCATTTGTGGTAGGCTAAAAATGTCCCCCCCAAATATCAGATACTAATGTACAAAATCTGTGACTATTACATTATGTAGGAAAAAAATGTTATTAAATTAAGGATCTTGATGGAGGAGATTATTCTGGAATATTTGAGTGGGCTTAAAATGCAATCATATGTATTCCTCATAAGAGAGATGCAAAAGGAGATTTCACAGAGCTGGACAAGAAGACACAGACAGAAGAGGAGAAAGCAGTGTGATACAGATTAAAATGATACAAGCAAACACAGTCAAAGAATGACAGCAGCCACAAGAAGTTTTGAGAGGTAAGGAACACATTTTTCTAGAGCCTTCAGAGGAAGCACAATGCTAATATCTACTGTTTTAAGTCACCAGTTTTGTAATAATTTGTTACAGCAGCCATAGGATACTAAGACACTATAATAATTATTACTATTTCAGATTACAGGAAATATTCCATTTAAAATGTATCTCTGATAGAGAAACATTAAAGTATGACAATAGATGTACTATAATATGACAATAGGACTTTTAAGACATTTTATTTTTTAACTAAAAGATTTTAAGGAACAGTGATATTATTTAGTTTCCTGTGGGGAAATTAAAGATGACTGAATATGTTCAGTTTTTTGGCCACATTTGTAGTAATGATAGAAATGGAAATATATTGGGGCGCCTGGGTGGCTTAGTCGGTTAAGCGTCCGACTTTCGCTTAGGTCATGATCTCGCGGTTCGCGGGTTCGAGCCCCGCATCGGGCTCTGTGCTGACTGCCAGCTCGGAGCCTGGAGCCTATTTCAGAGTCTGTGTCTCCCTCTCTCTCTGACCCTCCCCTGCTCATGCTGTCTCTCTCTCTCCTAGAAATAAATAAAAATATATTTAAAAAAAATGGAAATATACTAAATTTATCAAGGTAACCTCTCTTGAATAACTCCAGATATACTCTCAGAATCCTTCTTAATAAAGCCTCCAAGAAAACCAATATCAAATGATAAAAGTCAGCACATGTGTAAAACCTATGTACTATCTTAAGCAAAAAAACCGTAAAATGAAAAAACAGAAGAGAGTTGCTATATTTTCCTGAGTAGAGTTTTTATTTCAATTTTATTCTAACTTCACTATTCTTTTTATTTTTTTTAATTGTTAATATTTTTGAGACAGACAGAGACAGAGCATGAGTGGAGGATGGTCAGAGAGAGAAGGAGACACAGAATCCAAAGCAGGCTCCAGGCTCTGAGTTTTCAGCACAGACCCTGACATGGGGCTCAAACCCCCCGAACGTGAGATCATGACCTGAGCTGAAGTTGGATACTTAACCGACTGAGCCACCCAGGCGCCCCCTGACTTCACTATTCTTAATTTTTACTTTTTATGTCTCTCTTAGTCATTGAGATTACAATAGTAAAAAATGCTTTCTAGGAAAGCTACATCATTAATATACTGTTTTGTTGAATACTTGGGATTTTCTTTCTGGTTTTTCATAAATAATGTCTTGGCTGAATATGCATTTCTAGGAAATGATATCTTCTTTTGAAAGTAAGGTATTATATCATTATTTCCTATGTTAAGAATTACAGAAAAAACAGCTATTCAGCCTACATTTTATTTCTTTATATAAACTATATTTGCTTTTTAAATACTTTCCCTTTATTGGGTTGATTATAGTATATATTATCAATTGCATAAAATGTCAAAAAAAACCTCAAATACTCTGTGTGTCATGTGGATATATGAACATTGTGAATCCTAAAATTATAGTGATTGTATAAAACTGAACATTAAACAATTAAGGGAGAATTTTAGGTACAATGTGCTATATTTCGTTCAAAAGTATTTGGTTACAACATAGTATAGTGACTAGGATCCTGAAGCTAAGTTCCCTCCATTAGTATTACTCTTTTGCCACTTACTAATTATGTTTCAATTTTCTCAATACTTACTATAATATATAATGCATGTAAAGCTCTTACAATATTGCCTGAAAATATAAGAAATGTTGGATAACTTTTGTTGGTCTTATTGTTACAGCAAGCTTGAATTTCTGGGAAAATTTTTGTTTTAGTTTCCAGAAGTGTAAGGTGTTTTTTTTTTCTTTCTTTCTTCAAATATGTATTTAAATTCCAGTTTGTTAACATATAGTGTAATGTTGGTTTCAGGAACTGGATTTAGTGATTCATCATTTACATATAACACTCAGTGTTCATCCCAACAAGTGCTATCTGAACATCCATCACCCATTTAGGCTATCCACCAACCAGGACCCCTTCCTCAACCCTCAATTTGTCCTCTATAGTTAAGAGGAAGTCCTTTACAGTTGACTTCCCTCTCTTTTTTATTTCCTCCCCTTAGTTCATCCATTTTGTTTCTTAAATTCCAGATCTGAGTGAAATCATAGGTTTTTGTCTCTCTTTCATTGACTGATTTCATTTAGCATAATACACTCTAGCTCTATCCATATCATTGCAAATGGCAAGATTTAATTCTTTCTGATGGCTGAGTAATATTCCATTGTGGATATATATACCACAATTTCTTTATATATTAGTCAGTCAATGAGTTTTTGGGCTCCATCCACAGGATGGCTATTGTTGATAATGCTGCTATAACATCAGGGTGCATATTCCCCTTTGGAAGTGTTTCTGTATCCTTTAGGTAAATACCTAATCGTGTCATTGCTGGGTCATAGGGTAATTCTATTTTTAACTTTCTGAGGAAACGCCATAATGTTTTCCAGAGTGGTTGCACCAGTTTGCATTCCTACCAACAGTGTAAGAGGGTTCCCTTTCTCCACATCTCCTGTCAACATCTGTTGTCTCTTGTGTTGTTGATTTCAGCCACTCTGATAGGTGTAAGGTGGTATCTCATCGTGATGTTGATTTTTTTTCTCTAATGATGAGTGATGTTGAGCATATTTTCATGTGTATGTTGGCCTCTGGATGTCTTTGGGAAATTGTCTATTTATGTCTTCTGCCAATCTTTTAATTGGACTATTTATTTTGGGGTATTGTATGTAGTGTAGTTTCCTTATAGGTTTTGGATACTAACCTTTTATTGGATATGGCATTTGCAAATATCTCCTCCCATTCAGTCAGTTGTCTTTTAGTTTTGTTGATTGCATTTCACTGTGCAAAAGATTTTTATCTTGATTAAGTGTCAATACTTCATTTTTGCTTTTGTTTCCTTTGCCTCTGTAGTAAGTGGCTACAGCTGAGATCAAACAGTTTGCTGCCTGTGTTCTCCTCTAGGATTTGCATGCTTTCCTATCTCACATTTTGGTCTTTCATTATGTTTGAATTTTTTTTGTGTGTGTATGATATAAGAAAGTGGTCCAGGTTCAATCTTCTGCATGTTGCTGTCCAATTTTTCCAACGCCATTTTTGGGAAAGATTGTCTTTTTTCCACTGGATATTCTTCTATTTGTCAAAGATTAGTTGACCTTATACTTTTGGGTCCATTTCGGGTTTTGAAATTGATCTATGTGTCTGTTTTTGTGCCAGTACCATACCATCTTGATGACTACAGCTTTGCAATATAATTAGAAGTACAGATTTGTGATGCCTCCAGCTTTGTTTTTCTTTTTCAAGATTGCTTTAGCCATTCAGGGTCTTTTCTGGTTCCATACAAATTTTAGGATTGTTTGTTCTAGCCCTGTGAAAAATACTAGTGGTTTTTTAAATAAGGATTGCAGTAAATGTGTAGATTGTTTTGGGTTGTATGGACATTTTAACAATATTTGTTCTAATCCATTGGCATGGAATGTATTTCCATTTCTTTGTGTCCTCTTCAATTTGTTTAATCAGTGTTTTTTAGTTTTCAGAGTATAGACCTTTTACCTCTTGGTTAGATTTATTCCTAGGGGCTNTTTGTTTTTCTTTTTCAAGATTGCTTTAGCCATTCAGGGTCTTTTCTGGTTCCATACAAATTTTAGGATTGTTTGTTCTAGCCCTGTGAAAAATACTAGTGGTTTTTTAAATAAGGATTGCAGTAAATGTGTAGATTGTTTTGGGTTGTATGGACATTTTAACAATATTTGTTCTAATCCATTGGCATGGAATGTATTTCCATTTCTTTGTGTCCTCTTCAATTTGTTTAATCAGTGTTTTTTAGTTTTCAGAGTATAGATCTTTTACCTCTTGGTTAGATTTATTCCTAGGGGTGCGTGGGTGGCTTAGTCAGTTAAGCGTCTGACTTCGGCTCAGGTCATGATCTCACGGTTCGTGGGTTTGAGCCCCGCGTTGGGCTTTGTGCTGACTGCCAGCTCAGGGCCTGGAGCCTATTTCAGTCTGTCTCTCCCTCTCACTCTGACCCTCCCCTGCTCACGCTGTCTCTCTCTTTCTCTCCTAGAAATAAATAAAAATATTTTAAAAAACCAAAAAGTTTGTTCCTAGATATCTTACGGTTTTGGTGAAATTGGAAATGAGATTGATTCCTTGATTTCTCTTTCTGCTACTTCAGTATAGGTGTATACAAAAGCAACAGATTTCTGTACATTAATCTTGTGTCCTGTGACTGCTGAATTCAGGTATCAGTTCTAGCAGTTTTTTGGTGGAGTCGTTCATTATATTTTCTACATAGAGTGTGATATTGTCTGCAAATAGCGAATGTTTGACTTCTTCCTTGCTGATTTGGATGCATTGTATTTCTTTTTGTTGTCTGACTGATGAGGCTAAGACTTTTAGTACTATGCTAAATAGTAACAGTGAGAGTGGACATCCTTTCTTCTTCCTGACTGTAGAGGAAAAGCTCTCAGTTTTTCCCCATTGTGGATGGTATTAGCAGTGGGTCTTTGTATATGGCCTTTATGATGTTGAAGTAGGTTCCTTCTATTGATACTTTGTTGAGAGTTTTTATCAAGAATGTATGCTGTATTTTGTCAAATGAATTTTCTGCATCTGTTGACAGGATCATATGGTTCTTATTCATTCTTTTATTAATGTGATGTATCACGTTGATTGATTTGCAAATATCAAACCACCCCTGCAGCCCAAGAATAAATCTTTTTTTTTTTTAAATGTTTTATTTATTTCTAGGAGAGAGAGAGAGAGAGACAGCGTGAGCAGGGGTGGGTCAGAGAGAGAGGGAGTCACAGACTGAAACAGGCTCCAGGCTCTGAGCCGGCAGTCAGCACGGAGCCCGACGCGGGGCTCGAACCCACGAACCGCGAGATCATGACCTAAGCGAAAGTCGGACGCTTAACCGACTAAGCCACCCAGGCGCCCCAGGAATAAATCTTACTTGAATATGGTGAATAATTCTTCCAATGTACTGATGGATTCAATTTGCTAGTATCTTGTTGAGGATTTTTGCATCCTTATTCATCAGGAATATTGGCCTATAATTCTCCTTTTTAGGAGGGTCTTTGTCTGGTTTTGGAATCAAGGTAGTTCTGGCCTCATAGAAGAAATTGGAAGTTTTCCTTCCTTTTTATTTTTTGAACAGTTGAGGGAAATAGGTATTAATTCTTCTTTAAATACCTGGTATAATTCTCCTGAGAAGCCAACTGGTCCTGCATTTTTGTTTCTTGGGAAATTTTAGATTACTGATTCAATTTCTTTGCTGGTTTTTGGTCTGTTCAAATTTTCTATTTCTTCTTATTTTATTGCTGGTAGTTTGTGATTTCTAGGAATTTATCTATTTCATCTAGATTGCCCAATTTGTAAATATAGAATTTTTCATAATCTCTTGTGACTGTTTATATATCTGTGGCGTTGGTTATGATCTTCTTTTCTTCATGATTTTATTTATTTTGATCTTTTTTCTTTTCTTTTTGATAAATCTGGTTAGAGGCTTATCAATTTTATTAATTCTTTCAAAGGTACAGTTATTAGTTTCATTGAGCAGTTCTGGTTTATTTGGGGTTTTTTTGTTTGTTTGTTTCTATATCATTTATTTCAACTCTGATCTTTATTAGATTCTTCTACCTGCTTTAGGCTTTATTTGCTGTTACTTTCTTAAGTTCTTTAGGTGTAAAGTTAGGCTGTGTATTTGAGACTTTTCTTGCTTCTTGAGATATGCCTGTATTGTATAAACTTCCCTTGTATGACCACTTTTGCTGCATGTCAAAGATTCTAGACTGTGGTGTTTTCATTTTCATTTTCTTCCATGTAATTTTTTTATTTCTTCTTTAATTAACCCATTCATTCTTTAGTAGGATGTTCTTTAGTCTTGATGTATTTATTATCTTTCCAAATTTTTTCTTATGGTTGACTTCAAAGATTCATAGAATTGTGGTCAGAAATATGCACGGTTTTATCTCAACATTTTTGTATTTGTTGGAGCCTGATTTGTGACACAGTACATGGTCTCTTCTGGTGAATATTCCATGTGTGCTCAAAAAAAAAAAAAAAGTGCATCCTGCTGCTTTAGGATGAAATGTTTTGAATATATCTGTTAAGTTCATCTGGTCCAGTGTGCCATTCAAAGTCATTGTTTATTTGTTGATTTTCTGCTTACAAGATCTGTCCACTATGGAAAGTGGGGTGTTAAATCCCCCTGTTCAGAATATGCTGATAATTTTCTAGCTATGATCGAGGGATAAGGCAAATAGAGGTCCTCTTATGACTCTGTCATCTTAACCCCTCCTCCCAGAAGTGTAAGTATTATTTATCAGCGCATTACAGATATAAGGCATGGTAGAGTTGCATTCAACAGTTTGTGGGGCAGGAGAAGCAAATCTGCTCAGTCATAGAATCCCTTTTCTAGCCTATTTGGTTTGTTAATATTTTTTAAGGATTCTTATGTCAATAATTAGAAGGATTATTGGTCTATAGTCTTATTTTTGTAATGGATTGTAATATTTTCCTATTAAAGTTATGCTAGTTTTCTAATTGGACAGGTAAATATTTTTCCCTTTCTCCTTACAGGGAAAAAAAAAAAGATTAATGTCATTTCTTACATTCTTACATTCTGGGCCTGAAGTTTTCTATTAGAAATGTTTTTAGTAATAAATTAAATTTATTCAACAGATACAGATCTATTTATATTTTATGTCTTATATAACTTCTTGTAAATTATATTTTCAACAAATTTAATCATTTGTCTAAATTGTGAAATTGTTGTATTATAACATTCTGGGATTACCATTTTAATGACTGTAAAATCTTTGCTGACGATCCCTTTATTTCTGTTATTGTTGATTTGTGTTTTCTGTGTTTCACAAGAGTAAGGGGAGAAATTGTCAATTTTGTTGATATTTTTAAATAATAAGGTTTTAGCTTTGTTAATTTTTTTATTCTAGTCATATATTTTGGTAGTTTATGCTTTTCATTATTTTCTTCCTTCTACTTGTTTTTGTTAAGCTTTCTTTTTCTCTTGTTGCATCATAAAGTAAAATTTTAGGTCACTGATTTCTTTAATATAGGCACCAAAAACTATAGCTTTATCTCTAAGCCCTGTTTTAGCTTCATCCTGACAAATTTTCATACAATTCCATTCTCATATCAGTTCCTTATTTTATGGTTTTACAACAGAATTAATATATATGTAACTTTGTACTTTGTGAGAAATTTCACCTCTACCTCCCTTCCTGCCTTAAGGAAACTTTCTTTCTTTTGCCCCATTGGCCTATCTGGCTCCATTTTGATTCTACTCCCTGTATTGTCTCCATAATGTGGAGTTTTGTCTTGGTAGGGTGTTGAGTTGTGTTAGTTTAAATTGTTTATAAGGTTCAACTGTTCCTACCTCTAATTTCTGCATTACTCATGAGATTAATCTGTAATAACCCTCTCTGATTTTCATTACTCTTTCATATTTCCCCAGTGTATTTCCTGGTAATGAGAAACTTCAGCAGAATGCATGTTTAGTTCTCTGTGCTTCTTCCCATAGTAACTGACACAACTTAAGTCTTGTAGCTGCCAGTGTTTTATCCCTCTCATTTGTATTTATGGGTATGCAGGGATATATTCTGCTACCAAGTTTTGCTCCAGATATTGTTTAAGGCTCGTTAACTTTACTATCCAAGTTGCTTTGTTTATTTTTATTGGCTAATTTGGAAAGACAAAAGGAAGCAATAACTATGACCATGTTATCCCCATATACTCCAAACCCCTCTCTTGTAATTCTTTTTATCCCATCTTTATGTAACTGACAAGTATGCACTCTAAATTATTGTACAAATTATCTTTTAACCTACAGATATTAAAATGGATATAGACTTCAAAAAACATAGGGCAAAAAATTATTATTCCAATGAGTAGTCATATAGTAACAAGTCAATTTCTAATCTTCCCCAATGATATGAAGTACATATTTAATAAGCTTACTACATTTCAACTTCTTTTATAAGTAAAATCGAGATGTCAGATGTATAAAATGTTTATAGTGTAAGTCTTGTTTTATATAAGTACCTTGACAGGGTTTTGGGGAATTTCCTAGGTAAACCATAACATTGATTTGGTAACAAATATACAGTTGAGTAATTTCTGAAACTAATCCCTACTCATTTCAATGCAGCAGAAAATCAGTTGGGTCAGTGATGATGCGAAATAAATATGCTGTGAAAACAAAATGGTTTCCTTGTATTGGATCCTAACTGCTTTTAGGGTTTTACATGTTTTGCTAAATTGAAATTTCGTACAGTAAGAATAACCCCTGATAGCTCTGTAGCTTCCTAATCCCATGCTTTTCTGATAACGTCCTTTCTAGAATAGAAAAAAATGAGAAGTTAATTGCTTAAACTCTGAAAAATGCTTTTCTTTGAACTCAATGAAGCACAAAGATAAATAGTGTATTACTAAAGGGAATTTAGCTCTATTTACTACTGCTTGTAGTGTGAAATTGGTTGTTTGTGATCTCTAAAGACTTGCTTTCTTTTCAAAACATTGTATGCTAGCTCCGTCTACAGAGAAAGGTGAAAATGTAAAAAAAATTTAGATTAAGGGACATTACTTAAATTACACAGTTTTTCAATGGTTCTGTTTTGTTTTCTTGTTGTGAATTTTATTAAATCCTTAATTGATGGCTTCTCAAATAATGATGTTCTATAATATATTTCACCATGTTTTTTTTTTTGCTATTCTTTCATTTATCATCCATATACTTATTTTATTTAGCAATCATTTATTGTGTTACGTCTTTCTGATTTATTTATCCATGTGTATTTTGAAAAATTTTAACTAGGAACATAAAACCTCTTTAAGATCAGTATTAGGGTTTATCACAACCCTCTAGACTCTAAACATGGCTCCTGACACAGTTTAAAACATAAAGTACATATTCATATGGTTTTATCATTGAGAAAAATACAAAATATTTTACAAATAATATAATAAAAGTTGAAATATGTTTTGGATTATTTATTTCACTATGAAACAAGAATGATCTCAGAGTACTTATGTACATTTTCTGTGAATTCTAAGTTTGTGATATATATGTTAAATATCTATATATTTAATTTACTATGAAGACAAGAAATCAGTACATTATATCTTTTTAATCATTTGCATATTGTTGTTCTATCAACTGCAAGATCCAATAGCTTATATTGCATCATTTTGTTATTGCTCTTAGTTCCTTGAAGAAATCAATTTGCCACATTTGTTTGTTTCCATTGCTTATTAGGAAAAATTAAAATATGTAATAAAGTTAAAAAAGTGATACAAAGGTCAACCAGTATTTTATATGTATACATGTACATATAATAACTATCAGGTTTATATTTGTCTATAGATATATTGACTCATTTAAAAGTAAATTCAGAACTACAATATATGTAAAATGAGATGGCTTCTGACTATGATTGAATAACTGACATTTCTTATAAAGTCTGTATGTTAAGCACACCACAATAAAACTACTGAAAATCAGTGCAAGTTTTATTTTATTTACTAAATTGTTATGAATTTTTATATTGAATTGTTATGAATATATAATTAAAATTTTAATACCACTTTTATAGGTATGACATTTCTAGAAAATAGCTCCCATTTATTAGTTTAACCCCTAAGACATTATTTTATGCCTAATCATCATCACCTCTTCATTAAAGACAATCTAAATTCTAAAGTTTGATTTAAAAAAATCTATTATTTATCCACAGAACTCTGCTTCTTCTGTTTCTTTTATCATAGGTACTTGTTAGAATTTATCTATTTCAAACATTAAAAGTCTATATTGAACAGCTTTGTTTTGTTTCATAAGTTATTGGCTGTGATGAAAATGAACTTATCAAAAGCAATTTTTAAATAGTAGAGAAAACATATAATAATATATACTTGTAGGCATTGTAATTGGACAAGTATAATGCATCCACCTATGCAAGTCATCAATTTAAGAACATTTTCAAGTGCAAGAATTCATTACATTGGCATTCAGAAAGAGCCATTCAAATGTCCACTTCTTTTAAACTCTGAAGCTGAGTAGCTCCTGAGAGGTTTGACAGAAGTGGGTAAAAGAGAAAACTAAAACCAAACAGATACACACAAAAAAGTCACATTCAGGTAGAACATAAATATTATTGGAAAAAATCTAGGTCACCAAAGAAGTATATTTTCTTTAGAGTACTGAGTAGTATTTATATTTTTCCAGCGGTTGTTAACAAGTGATATTACCTAAAGAGTACATTAATTTTCACAAATATATTTGGACTACTATACTAAATAAATTTTAAGATGTAAATTACAAAAATAAGCAACTCAAATTTCCAACCTTGAATAAAGTTGTCAAACCAAATAGAAATTCAAAATCACAACTATAAAAAAAACAAAACTAATTATAGAATCAAGTGTAATTTTGTTTATTACACTATGTTAGAGAAAAACATTTATTTAAGAATAAACAGATGTGAAGGTGGAAACAACAAACGTAGTGGGATAGGAAACATGTTTCAGTCATTACTTCACGAACAATTATTCTAAGCTATGTTTTATTTTTATATTTTGTGTTTTTTTATGTTTGTTTATTTTTGAGAGAGAGAGAGAGAGACAGAGCATGAGAGAAGAAGGGGCAAAGAAAGAGGGAGACACAGAGTCTGAAGCAGGGTCCAGTCTTTAAGCTGTCAGCACAGAGCCTGATACAAGGCTCAAACTCAAGAATAGCAAGATCGTGACCTGAACTGAAGTCGGACGCTTAACTGACTGAGCCACCCAGGTAACCTTCTATGTTTTATTGATAACACAGCAGTTTTCATGTTAAATAGTGACTTATTCTTTTTTACTGGTAGTTTGAAATACTGAGCTTAAATTTTCTTCCACTGAATAATAAAGTTGATTAACCAATCATTTCAATAAAAAATGTAAAACATGGAAATTTGTGTGATATAATAATTCAAATGCGTGGAAAGAATTTCAGTGTGATAATGAATGGTACTTTTTTGGTATGTTTTGGTTTTAAAAGATTAAGAAGCTAAAAAACTTCAACATGTGTGGTAGAAGTTCAGGAAATATTTAGGCTTTAACTTAGTAATGAAATAAGTGCATTTATACATGCTACCATACGATAACACTGAGGAATACAATTTAACTGAACATTGGAATTAAGAAAAGAAAAATAGAAACAAGATGGATTAAAAATTTTTTTTTAATGTTTATTTATTTTTGAGAGAAAGAAAGACAGAGCCCGAGCAGGGGAGGGGCAGAGAGAAAGGGAGACACAGAATCTGAAGCAGGTTATAGGCTCTGAGCTGCCAGCACAGAGCCTGATGCTGGGCTTGAACCCACAACAGCGAGATCATGACCCAAGCTGAAGATGGATGCTCAACTGACTTAGCCACCCAGGGACCCTAAACCAAGATGAATTTTAAATCTGAACTATACCTTGTTCATTTTTTCTTTTTCAAAATAGGGAAAACACAAGTGGTTTTAACTTAAAGAAACTATCAAATTGAAAAAAATCAGTCACTGAGAAAGAACAATTTTACCTGAACACAGGACTATACTTTGCCCAATCTATACTTCTGATATGGGGTGTGTGTATGTGTATCTAAGGCCTGCACTGAAAATATAGAGATATGAGACTCTTGGGTTTGAAAAATGCTACCCACCAGTAGCTACCACCAGTGTAGAGAAAGAATTACTGAAAAACAGAATGAAAAGTAGTGTCAAAAGTCAAAAGGGAACCAAATCTGATATAATAGAAAAAAATAACACATTTGACTTAAGTGTTTCATCATATAAACATCTCTGAGATTTCCTGTTGTTTCTACTGAGAGTCACAGATCATGCAAGATCCTAAGAGGTTCAACCACCTGTCAAGTGTATATAGCTTCTTTCTGCAACATTGTTGCTTTATATTTTAAAACCTTTAGTGATACCAACTTGTCACTACTCTACCTTTTCCATTAGGATAGAAAACAACTGTCTTCATGGACTGTCAAAAAGTGATTAGTTTCTATATCAAAAATTGAAAACAAGCAGAAAGACAGTTCCATCATGGGAAGAAATCTGAATCTTTGAGAAGATGATTGTTTCCAGTTACACATACAAAGCCTTCTGCCTCTCTCCATATTCAGTTATGCTTGTTTTCTACACCTACTGGTACTCATTCTATTTTTTTTCCATAAAAAGAGAACCAATAGTACGTGTATACCTCCCCCCCCCACACACACACAAACACACACATACACACACACACACCATACAGGCCATCAGGTTGGAGATGAGGCAAGAGTCAAAGCTGCATTTCAATTCTGAAGGCCATCTGCTGGTAGGATTCTTTCTTTTTTGAGAAGCAGCCAGTTTTTGTTCTATTAAGACCTTCAACTGTTTGAGGTCTGCAAATATTATGGATGGCATCTGCTTTACTCAAAGTCCACAGATTTAAATGTTAATTTCATTCAAAATACACCTTACAAAAACATCCAGAAAAATGTTTGATGGAATATCTGGGTAACATGATCCAGCCAAAATGACAAGTAAAATTAATCATTACACTCATCTTATTCCACTTCTTATCTTTCAGAATGATAGTTATATGCACAGGGGAGTTTGATTTATTATTTAGCAGATTTGGGATATAAGTGAGAATTACTATTCTGAGATAATGCATTTTATCTTTTTTCCCAATGGCTCAAACCCAGAAAGCATGTAAAAGTGGAAAACTAAGAGCGCTGCCCTGATATCGGCAGTTCTATTTGCTCAACAGAACAGGAAAGTGTATCAGGACAACCCTGGCCATCTTATTTTTCTTTGGGTCATACCTTGACTTACATTTTTATGATTTCTTTCATATAAAATAATAAACTGGGAAGAGAAAGTAATGTATCTAAATCTTCTTACAGTTAGATACTCGTTTTGTTTTTTCTACATCTTAATATTCTTTTCAAATTTATAATTTTCTTCTTAAGCTCTTTTATGCTAACTTCCATTAAAAAACATGTCATTTTTCCTTCTTCCTTCCTGATTCCTAATATTACATGTTAGCCCTGTCTTCTCAAATTTCTATAGATTGAAGTATCTCAGTTTTACTCATGAGCCTCATCTTCCACTCGTCACTTCCTTCATAAGGAATCTCTTTCATGGCCATCATTTTAAATTGCATCTGAAGAGTAATTCTGATGTTACTGTAGCCAAAATTGTTTGCTTCTTGCTCCATAACCATAAAAGCAATAGCATAGTGGATGTCAGCACTTGATCATCTCATGAATATCTTAAACTTAACATGTCTACATATCAAAAATGCTTCTTCTCCAGTCTCCCAAACCTCAAATAGATGATTCATTTACTAGCCAATGAATGTATTCTTGACACCTCTTCTCCTTTATCCTTCCTGTTCAAACCAATACCAACTTCCTCTGAGTTTCTACATCAGTTTATAGATGATAATAAATTACCAAAACCTGATAGCTTAAAAAATCGGATTTAATTCTGTTACAGTTCTGGAGGTCAGAAGTCTTAAATCAAGATGTTGGCAAGACTTGTTCACTCTGGACTCTTCATAGAATTCATTTCCTTGACTTTTCCAGCATGTCGAGGATGCCTGCATTCCTTGTTGGGTGGCCCCTTCCTGCATCTTCAAGGCCAGCAGTGCAACATTTCAATCTCTCTCACTTCTGCTTTCAACATCACATCTCCTTTGCTGACTCCCTCTTTTCCCAATAAGGACTCTTGTCATTACTCTGAGAAACTCAGATAATCCTAGCTAATTTCCCATCTCAAGACCCTTAATTCCATCATATCTACAAAAATCTCTTTTACTAGGTAAACTATCATATTTACAAGTGCGAGGAAATTGGATGCTGACATCTGGTGAGGAGATCCACCACAGTGCACCACAGTGTCCTTACAAAATATTTCTTTAATTTTCTCCTCTTCATTCCTTCTTACTTATATTTTCCCTGTCCAAGATACCATCACCCTTTCTTGGAATGACTTCCTCACTGGTTTTTGATTACCATTATTCAGTCTTCCAGTATATTTCCCACTTAGTGACCACAATTGGTCTCATTAGAGAAATATATGATCATATTACCCTGCGTAAAACATCCTAACAGCTTGCCATTGCACTTAGGATAAATTGTGTAATCCTCACCATGGCTTTGCATAATCTGACTCTTACATAGAATCTCATACTTCATCTAATGCTCCTGTTCTGTTAATCACTACACAACAGCTACCTGCCTTACCATTTAGCACAAACCCATTATATGCCTTTGCAAATGCTTTTACTCTGTAATGCTTTCCCCTGACTCCTTATAATGCAGTATAGTAGTGCAAGATCTATATTATAAAAACATAACATAAAATTACAAGGTCTATATTATCCAGGAGATTTATACATATTCTAAACTGCACAGTACTTTGAAAAGAGCTCCAAATATTTTCATGTTTCTTCTTTCTTTAAGTTCATTTCAATACAAATATAAATCTTCTAAATAACAGTACTTTGTTTTCTATCTTAATAGATGAGCAGTTCATCTGCATTTGTTTTCTGATTCATTCTCCACTCCTCACTTTCTGTACTGTTTGGTGCTAGAACTTAATTTTCTGATTCCTTTGCAAAATACCTTCCAGCTCTCTTCAACCAATAGGAGGTCCTGGTGGATGTATTAGAGGACAAGAGGAAGAAGAAGCTAAGGGTTCTCATGCATAACATAAGGTAGCATGTTTGGCAGAAACTGAGTTTCTCCATGGTTCTTGTTTCTATATTTAGCACCTCTCTTATAGTACACTTTTGCCAGGTAGGTTTCCAACTTCAGTAGTGAGGCCCCAAATGCTGATTTCTGTTAACATTACATGTTCTCTTTGCCCTTCTAAACATAGGGATAAGGATAGCTTCCTTACTGATTGTATAAGTTAGGGTTCTCCAAAGGAAAAAAACCAATAGAATGCATATATATATAATACATTTATGTACAGATAATACATATGCATTATAAACACTCTATATCTCCTCACACACACACACATATATATATACATATATATATGTATATATATAATGCATATATACACTTTATATCCCCTCACAGAGGCTGACAAATTCCAAGATCTGCAGGTTAAGTTGGCAAGCTGGAGACCCACTAAAACCAATAATGTAGTTCTAGTCTGTTTGAAGGCCTGGAGCTGTGAAACTCAAGAAGAGTCAATGTTTCTGTTTAAGTCCAAAACCAGGAAAAAACTAATATCTTGTTCCAAGTCCACCAGGCAGGAAGAATTCTCTCTTACTCTGAGGAGGGTCAGTCTTTTTGCTTTATCCAGACCTTCAACTAATTGGGTAAGACCCACCAATTTAGGCAGAGCAATCTTTNTTCAGTTGATTGAGTGTCTGACTTTGGCTTAGGTCATGATCTTGCATTTGTCGATTTGAGCCCTGCATCGGGCTCTGCACTGAAAGGTCAGAACCTGGAGCCTGATTTGGATTCTGTGTCTCCCTCTCTCTAACCCTCCCCAGCTCACACTCTGTCTCTGTCTCTCAAAAAGATGAATAAATAAATGTTAATCTCATCCAAAAACACCTTCACAGAAACACTCATAATAATATTTGACCAAATCTAGGTATTCTGTGGCTCAATCAAGTTGACACATAAAATTAACAATCACACCGCTGTTAGTTATTTTTTGGTCTCCCTCACCTTATACTCTGTATTTTCACATGGAAAAAGAATGATTACCTGATTTAATTCTGCTTTTTTACATATATACTTTCAGTTTTCCTGTATGGGTCTTGTCTGATTAACAGATTTCCTTTTTAAATGGGTAATTTCCTCCTTTTTTATGTTCTAATTACCCCCAACATCTATATTTACCATAATTTATTCACCTTTTTGTAAATGATCCATAATTTGTAAATAAGTGTATAAACAATGTTTACTTTTCTTACCAATTATTTTCTTTGAGTATAAATCAGAGTATACATTTATGCACTCATTGCCCTTTCCCTCAATATTCCTTGTTTCTAAAGGAGCACTCTGTACATTGTAAGTACTTAAAAACCTTTTGCAATAGTTTCTTCCTTTTTAAAAAAAAAGTCTATTCTTCTGTTCATAAATTGTCTTGTCAAGGCAATTGTTTTATAAATTGATTGAATGCTAAGTAGAGGCATAAATTCTGTAATAAACCATCAAGTTCATATACCATAAAGACTTGTAAAACCTTAAGAGTTGTTCTATGATATTATTGTTTTATTTAAAGAAATATCTATAAATAAGATTGAAACATGGTAAAGTCACCATATCTAAATTATCTGTTTTGAAAAGATTCAGATATAGTTAAATAGAAAAATTACTCTTTTAATAATACACTTATCANATTGTTTTATAAATTGATTGAATGCTAAGTAGAGGCATAAATTCTGTAATAAACCATCAAGTTCATATACCATAAAGACTTGTAAAACCTTAAGAGTTCTATGATATTATTGTTTTATTTAAAGAAATATCTATAAATAAGATTGAAACATGGTAAAGTCACCATATCTAAATTATCTGTTTTGAAAAGATTCAGATATAAATAGAAAAATTACTCTTTTAATAATACACTTATCAAAAATTATAAACAATAAATTACTGCTATATGCTAAATATATGTAGAATGTGAGTAAGAAAATGCAATGATGAAATGTGATAAATATGGCTCAGCTAGAAAGCTTCTAATTGTCAATGATCAAAACCTTAGCTTTACTAGAATTTAAATTGTATCTGGAAGAAGTCACTCATGCTCACGTTTCTTTCTTTTTTTTTTTTTAAATGTTTATTTATTTCTAGGAGACAGAGAGAGAGACAGCATGAGCAGGGGAGGGTCAGAGAGAGAGGGAGTCACAGACTGAAACAGGCTCCAGGCTCTGAGCTGGCAGTCAGCACAGAGCCTGACGCGGGGCTCGAACCCACGAACCGTGAGATCATGACCTAAGCGAAAGTCGGATGCTTAACCAACTAAGCCACCCAGGCACCCCCATGCTCACATTTCAAGAAAAGAATTTGGCAAACAAAACTGTCTGAGTAGTATGGGATCCATAGGATTTAATGAATGTTATCTACAAACAGAATCCTCACAATTATTAGAGGGCCGACCTGGGACTCTGCTAAGAAGCCTCTTTGTATATAACATTCTATAGTAAACCTGGCAATTCATAATTATCACACAAAATAAACTCATTTGAAATTGCAGTATCTTCTTCTAGGCTTAATGCTTTTTGGATTAAATTGCTCATTAGAGATATCTAAGTCCAGATGGGCAGGAAAATAGTTGTTCTATAAATATCTCTTCTTATATAAGAGGTTTAAACACTTCTCAAATATGAAAGTCTTATGATCGAAACACAGAGTTAAATCTAAAACCAAATCTATTAACATTTGAACAGAAATAATTTGTTCCTTGTTCAATTATAAGATTATTGAAAATAAGTTTTAATATTTTAGGTAATTTAGATCATCTTAAAGACTCCCTGTAAATTTTTTATGAGATACTAATGTGATTGAACATCTATTTTTCTGATAAATGAATGAAATTATCTGATATCAAGAAATCAGATTATAAATTAAATATATTAATATTAATCAGATTTTTTCATTTCTTAACTAATGAGAAATTTTTAATTAAGCTTTTACTTTCTTAGTGATTTAAGCTCCATTTTTCCCAGCACATCCCACGAGGTTTATTTGAATGCCTGCCATCATGGCTACCTTTCTGAATTCATGTTTATCTTCCTAAAATCAAGTCTTAGCAGGGAGCATCCATTCCTTCACAATTCTCATACAATAAATACTAATTTTCAGTGTTTTTTTTACCGTGGGAAATAATTCTATGCATTCTGTATACTCTGTTTCCTCCTCAACTTTTGCTCATCCTTTATCTTTTTCTCTAGCTTAGAATAAGGAGTCTTTGTGAGACATACAATAACCAGGCTTCTTTTCATCTTTTCCCTTTCCTGCAGAGTACCTGACACCTACTGGCTACACTATGTTCAGATTTTATATCTTAACTTAGTTAAGTCCTTAATATGGACTGTTGATAAGAAAGTCATAATCACTAATGTACTCAATATATGATTTCTGCCTAACCAAATGGTGATTGATATGTGTGAATGAAATGTAAATGACTTTTAAAAAAAGAGAAAGGGAAGCAAATGATTAAACAGACTCTTATAGAGAGAGAACAGAGTGAAAATAGCTGGAGGGCAGAGGGATGGGCTAAATGAGTGATAGATTTTAGGAAGGGAACTTGTTATAATGAACACTGGATATTAAATGTAAGTGATGAATTACTAAGTTCTACCTCTGAGACTAATATTACACTATGTATTCACTGACTGGAATTAAATAAAATTTGAAACTAAACAAAAAACATAAAGTAAATGCATTTTTAGATATACAGTGTTCCAAAATAACAAGTCACCATGAAAATAAAATAAACGAACAACACCTATGAGTCACACATATTAATATTTTAAAATATTTATTTCTGAGAGAAAAAGAGAGAGAGAGATTGAAAGGCAGGGAGAGAGGGAGACAGGACAATCCCAAGCAGGCTCCGTGCTGTCAGCATAGAACTTGACGCAGAGCTCCAACCCATGAACCTGAGCTGGATTCAAGAGTTGGGAGCTTGGCCAACTGAGTCACCCAGATGCCCCTACACATATTTTAAGTTTGATAAAAAGAAATATAGAACCAATCTGTTGTAGTTTGTATTTTCATGGATTGATGACAGATTTTTTTTCTCCTATATTGACTTTTATTCTCGATTTGTGCTGGATTTGGTCTACTTTCATAATTTTCCCCTGGAGTATATGATTAACATTTTGTTATCCTTCTACTTCTACTGTACCTGTATTTATTTTATAGTTCCATTATGCCAATAGAAAGTACTTCACATTTTGACTAGCTTTTCCATGAGTGCTTACTATCATTTCCTTCTCTCTCAACCCTTCCATTGTTTTCTTTTTTCCTCTGCAACCTGAATAAGTATATTTAGTGTTCTGCAAACATTTCCCTTCCTCCCTCCCTCACTCTTTTGTATTGCAATAGCTCAAGTAATTCTGTGTCATCTTTCCAAACAAGAAAATTATAATTCATTGTATTTAAAAGACTCTAGTGTAATGGAGGAGTCCCTACCCAATCATGCTATTTAGTCCATTCAATTAACAAGCCTGTGCATTCTACTAGAACTTCTGATTAGCTTCTTATGGAAACCTAAGTAAAAGTGGACAGACATGGAATATGA